>NC_085990.1:30158686-30428686 GCF_030014385.1 Trichomycterus rosablanca
GGACTGCAGGCAGGCCAGTCCAGTACCCGTACCCTGTTCTTCCACAGCCATACCTTTGTAATGTGTGCAGCATGTGGTTTTGCATTGTCTTGTTGAAAAATGCATGGACACCTTTTCCAAAAAAGACCTGGAATTCTGATTCATCTGACCACAATACACTTTTCCACTGTGCGATGGTCTATCTTAGATGCCTCCGAGACAATCTTTCTTTGAGGTCCATTGTTTTTAAATATTTTAATCATTTTCTCACGCATTTTCAAGATCCTCTGATCATCTTTGCTCATCAAAGACTCGGCCTTTCCTGGATGCTTTTGTACCAAACCATGATTACAATCACCTGTTGACATCACCTTTTTGGAATCACATCATTATTTAGTTTCTTCTCCTCAATACTAGCCCTAAATTGTCCCCGTCCCAACTTTTTTTGGAATGTGTTTCAGGCCTGAAATGCAGGAATGGAGATATATTAACAAATGAAGTTGAGCAGATAAAACATGAAATATCTTGGGTTCAAACTGTCTGCAATCAAATAAAAGTCAAAGTAAATGTAAGGAACACTGCATTTTTATTTTATTTGCATTTTCCATACTATTCCTACTTTTTCTGATTTGGGGTTTAAAATGCAAAAATAAACATTTAGATTTTAGAGCAACATCTGCATCTTTTCCAGGGACTTCCATGTCTTTTTCAGCAAAACAATGCAAGACCACATCTTGCACACATTACAAATGTTGCAGAGAAAAGGGTACAAGTACCAGACTGGTATTCCTGCAGTCCTGACCTGTCCTCAATAGAGATTGTGTGTGAAAAGGAATGCCAACATTATAAAGTGGTTAATTCTTTACTGTCCCATTTTTTCTTTTAATGTGTTGCAGGTATGACATGCATGAATGGATGTACAGTACTGTGGAAAAGTCTTATGTCACTATTAAATTTGTTGTTTGAGAGAGAGAGAGAATAAATGATACGCCTTTTACTTTTGACAGCTGTTGGAGGTAGATAATGTCCTTCTTTCTGCACAATCTTACCACTGTACACAAAGCAGATCCATGAAGACTTGAACTTCAACAGTGAATGTCAACAGTGAGCCAGAGCTTCTTATTTAACATTGGTGCCTGGCGTTACCAATGCTCTTTTGAGTTATTGGCATAAATTCTCACAGACACATTAAACTGTCTTGTTCAAAGCTATCCCATGACTGCAAAAGAGGGGAGTGGGGATGCTTTATTTTTTGATTGCCTATGGTTTTGGGATGTGATGTCCCACAAACTCAAAATAGCATACTTATATTGTACATATTTTAAACTCTTTACGGTTCCTTACCCTCTGTGATGCATTAAATATAAGACTCAGAAAAAACCCCACAAAGTTCTATTTGGAGCCCTACAACACTTTGAGGTACAAGGAAGCCTTATAAATGTAGAGATTTCTAATGATTTATTAATTGGAAATGGTTCCACCAAGAACTATAAGGCATTTGAAGAATTCTTAAAGAACAACAATAACTTCCCAACTTTCCAAGAATAGTTGTAGAACATTTTTAAGTGCTTCAGGAGTGTTTGGAAAAGAGGTTCAACAAATAGGAGGGAAGGAAGGAAACTTAGTTCTAAGAATATTAAATATAGAGGCCAGGCTTCAACCTGTCAACGGGGCTCAAACTTTCTATTGGGTGCAATGCATACATGATTCCTGATGGCAATGAGTGTTTAGAAAGGGATGTTGTTCCAGAAACATGTCCTACTTTAAGAAATCCCATTCAGCCTAGGTTTGATTAAATGGGTCCTTATGTTATTTAATATAGATTCATTCATAACAGTTTTGTTATCTAGATAATCCCATTCACAGGTGCTTTATCACACTACAGTGTAGTTTATGAAGTTTCCCTGGGAGATCCATGCTTTAATCAGCAAGACTGTCTCCTATTAAAAATGTACATCGATCAACCATAACATTAAAACCACCTCCTTGTTTCTACACACCCTGTCCATTTTATCAGCTCCACTTATCATATAGAAGCACTTTGTAGTTCTACAATTACTGACTGTAGTCCAACTGTTTCTTTACATACTTTTTTGCCTGCTTTCGCCCTCTCCCTTTTTCGGACTCTCCCAGGACCACCACAAAGCAAGTATTATTTGGGTGGTGGATCATTCTCAGCACTGCAGTGACACTGCAGTCCAGCAGTGACAGTGAGGTGTTTAAAAACTCCATCAGCGCTGCTGTGTCTGATCCACTCATACCAGCACAACTCACACTAACACACCACCACCATGTCAGTGTCACTGCAGTGCTGAGAATGATCCACCACCCAAATAATACCTGCTCTGTAGTGGTCCTGGGAGAGTCCTGACCATTGAAGAACAGCATGAAAGAGGGCTAACAAAGCATGCAGAGAAATAGATGGACTACAGTAAGTAATTGTGGAACTACAAAGTGCTCCTATATGGTAAGTGGAGCTGAGTATTTTAGACATCAATATGTTTATATAGGTTCTTCAAAGAGTTTCTGCACTTTTTTAAACTCTATTTATTAGGAATTTCCAAAACAAATGACATCACTTTTCTACATAGTCACCTTCCAACATTTTGCCCAGCGTCGTATCAACTTTTTAATGCCATCAGCAAAAAATTTTTTTGCTTGGGCGTGTAGCCACTGATGTACCTCTGCTTTCACATCATCATCACATGCAAATCTCCTTCCCCTTAAAGCTTCTTTGAGCGGTCCAAAAAGGTGGAAATCAGATGGCACTAAATCCGGACTATAAGCTCTCTCTCAGTCTCTCAGAAATTACCAATTACTACTTCTCCCACCCTCACTGTTTCCAACCAAAATATAAAAGTGCAGAAACTTTTTTGAAAATCCCTCATATATACAAAATACAAGAAAGTTAATTAGTAAATATATCTTATATCTACTTTCTAACATCTTTCTACTTTTACAAGATTCTTTTTTTATTGTGTTTTACAAAATGACCCTTTTTATTTTTTTTGAAAATGTGATTTGTGGCTAAAAGTATGTGGACATGTGACTCTCCAATTGGACATCCCAATGCAAAAACATGAGATTTATTATGAAGTTGGTTTTCTTTCTTAATAGAGTAGAAAGCCTTTATTTGTCATATATACATATACTGACATACAGTACAACTAAATTATTTCTTCCCGTATACCACCTTGTTTGGAAGCAGGGGTCAGAGTGCAGTGTCAGCCATCGTATGGCGCCCCTGGAGCAGAGTGGGTTAAGGACCTTGCTCAAGGGCCCAACAGTGGCTGCATGGCAGAGCTCGGATTCAAACTCTCAACCTTTTAGTTGGCAACTCTAAGCTCTACCCACTAGGCTACCACTGTCACAGTGGTAGCCTGTTCCATGGGCATAACAGCCTAAAATGCCTGTCACAAGATTTTTAAGTGTGTCCATGGAATTTTGTACATGTCACTTGAGTTATTTTTCTCTAAACTCACCAAACTATGATTTTATGGCCTCGCTCAAAACAACACCAAAAACTCAGTAATTATATATCCTATTGTTGGCCTAATAACTACTGCTTTAAAAGTAGTGATTTATAGTGGTTTGTGCCATATTTCCATGTCTTACAGAAGTGCCTGTGTAATGTGTTTTCAGCTTCCAGTAATGTATTCAGTTGTTTCAGTAATAGTCAATATAACTGATTTTAGCTATTTTTCATCCATTTTTCAGAACCTAGATACAATTTACTGCTTTTTCACAGAGCAGCAACTTATAGCTTGGACATGCACTTTGGTTTCAATGGTTTTAAATTATTTGGCAGATGCTAGGATTTATTTGTTCTTTGGAGTCATAAAAAGTAGGAACTTATTTTTCCCCTTAAAATAATAAACTTTAATGAACTGTAAATTTCTCAACCACAGTTTTGGGAACTAGAGCTCTGGAGCAACCCATAAAGTTTTATGTAGACCACAACAACAGAGCTACTTTAAAAGACATGTTACATCTCGCTACATTTCAGAGGATTTATTAACTAGAATTGGTTTTAAATTAAAACATTATGCATTCAAAGTACTATTTAGAAAGCCTGATTTTGAGACGTGTAAACAATAGCTATCCTGTCTATAGGCATACTTGTCTATAGGACTTCTTGAAACAGAGGTGCAGTAAATGAAAGTAAATTTGTCTGGGGAGTGTTCAGGTTTTACTTGAGGATGGTTGGTACACATGATATGATGGAAGTGATTGTTTAGAAGTAGTGTTAAACGTGAGAAACGTGTCTTATTAAAAAATAAATCTAGGAAGACAGGAACACAGATCTGCCTGTTTAGGGTCATTCCTGGGATTTGGTGCCTTTTGGACCTTAAAACTTTTTGAAAATGAAACACTGTTTTTATTTATTTTTCATGTTTTATTATAAAAAGGACATTTTATACTTTTCCAAACTAATACTGGTCAAGCTCAAGCAAGCACACAAACTGTAGGTTTTATTAAAATATTCTTCTGAGGCCGCTCAGGTGGTGCAGCGGTAAAGTACGCTTGCACGCCAGAGTTGGGGTTTCGAATACATCGTATCGAATCTCAGCTCTGCCTTTCCGACTGGGCTGGGCAGCAGCATGAACAATGATTGGCTGTTGTTCAGGATCATAGGTCCTCATAACTGGTGCAAATGCGACCCCTGCTGGCTGACTGATGGCGCCTGCACAGGGCTGAGGAATAATGCTGATGGGGGTGTGGCCCTCCATACACAGTGCCCGTCAGTGTATGAACTCGACTCGTGCAGGTGAAAAATGCAGTCTGTACTGATTGTAAGTGCCAGAGGGGGCGTATGTCAATTGAGAGGCGTCCTCAGTCAGCGGTGAGGGGTCGAATCAGTATAGAGGACGCAATCAGGGTAATTGGACTAGATTAAGGGAGAAAAATTGGGGGGAAAATTTCAAAAAAAATGTTATGCAGTCTCTGACCCAGGATGTCCACCCTGTCTTTCAGCTGCACTTAAGGTCATTCTTTAAAGGATGCACACATAATATCAATTACACATGCACCTCATATACACTGTGACATCCACCCTGTTCCATATTAGGTTGTAACAGGGTGGACCATAACAGGGTGGACATTCTGACATAAAATTAGCCATTAGCTAGCGAGTGAGCAAAACCATGTTAGCATAAAAGTGAATTCAGACAAAGAATTCTCTGCTTTTTAGTATGATTATTTTTAAAATGATCAAATCATATTGCTCTTTTTCATATATCCCATAACAGGGTGGACATGTTATGGTTGACCATATGAGACCTTTAAGATAAAATGTGGAAAAAACAACATTAAAATGAGGAGTTAGCCACTCCTGATACATGATGTCAGTATGCTCTTCATTTTAAAAGACAGTAGTAAGAGATAACAGGGTGGACAGCAACTTGAGGGACATGTGAAAAACCCTTATAATCAGCAATAAAATGAAACTCATAAAGAAAAATCCAAGGTTTAGAGGGACTTAAGCAAAACTTTTAAACAGTATTGAAAGACTGAGATATTTTCATGATTAAACCTCATATATTCATCACTAAATCAGAATGTACAGCACTGGGGACATGGGAAAACCTCTGATATCTAAGAGATAAAAACAGTATGTATACAGTACTTGTAACATGTACTTAATAAATACAATGATCAGTACTGGGGACACAAAAGGCACCGAATTGTAGGAATTACCCTTATACTGTTTAACTGGTTAAAAACACTTCACTGCATTTCTGTGTTAAGTTTCTCCACAAAGTCTTTCAGTTTTATGCACTATACAGTATGTTCAAAAGTCTGTTGACACTTGACCTTGAGCTTATTGGACATCCCAGAATTAATGAGCTGAAAATGTGTTTTCCAATAATACGTCAGTCAACACTAATAAGATGCAGATAATTTTTGAATTCAAAGTAAGGTAGGACTATAAACAAACAAAGTGCTTTAGCAGTTAATGGCACTGGGGTAAAGAGCCATGATTACATAAGCATATCATGAATCACTATGGTAAAACAACAGTCTGTACAGGAAATAGATTTTATGATGATGCTTTTAAATGCAGCTCACACATAAATGTATGTTGGTTTGGTTTGGAGGGTGTATGGGTGGTAGATAGCCAACTGTTGTTAGCATAAATAACTTAATTTAGTCTGCAGAGTAAAATTAGAAATGTTAGCAAACTACTTGACTACTACTTTATCTTGGTGAGGGTCAAGGTGGATCCGGTCTAATGGAAACGCTGGACGCAAGGCCAGTAATTTACCCTGGACTGCGTGCTAATCCATTGCGAGTCTTCTGCCACCCCCCAGACACAGCCAATTATGTCGGTGTAGATGTCTGGCTAGCCGATAGCACCTGCTGAGATTCAAACCCAAATCTCAGAGATGGTGGGCTAGCATAATAGCCACTAGCAAACATTTCTGATGAAGTAGATTAGTCATCACATACACTCGCCTTCTTAAAATCATCTTACTGCTTTTGGACTTTTACCCTCTCACATACACTCACACACACACACACACACACACACACACACACCGATTAGCCATAACATTATGACCACCTCCTTGTTACTACACTCACTGTCCATTTTATCAGCTCCACTTACCATATAGAAGCACTTTGTACTCCTACAATTACTGACTGCAGTCCATCTGTTTCTCTGCATGCTTCGTTAGCCCCATTTCATGCTGTTCTTCAATGGTCAGGACCCCCACAGGACCACCACAGAGAAGGTATTATTTGGGTGGTGGATCATTCTCAGCACTGCAGTGACACTGACATGGTGGGTGTGTGTTAGTGTGTGTTGTGCTGGTATGAGTGGATAAGACACAGCAGCGCTGCTGGAGTTTTTAAACACCTCACTGTCCTGCTGGACTGAGAATAGCCAAAAATATAAAAAATATATCCAAAAATATATCCAGCCAACAGCGCCCCGTGGGCAGCGTTCTGTGACCACTGATAAACGTCTAGAAGATGGCCAACTCAAACAGCAGCAATAGATGAGCGATCGTTTTTGGTTGGTGGACTATTGTCAATCCAGCAGTGACAGTGAGGTGTTTAAAAACTCCATCAGCATTGCTGTGTCTTATCCACTCATACCAGCACAACACAAACTAACACACCACCACCATGTCAGTGTCACTGCAGTGCTGAGAATGATCCACCACCCAAATAATACCTGCTCTGTAGTGGTCCCGTGGGGGTCCTGACCATTGAAGAACAAGGTAAAAGCAGGTTTAAAAAGTATGCAGAGAAACAGATGGACTACAGTCAGTAATTGTAGTGCTACAAAGTGCTTCTATATGGTAAGTGGAGCTGATAAAGTGTACAGTGAGTGTAGAAACAAGGAGGTGGTCATAATGTTATGGTTGATCAGTGAACTGAAAAAAATCAGAAAAAAGAGCAGAAGAATGTATATATGTAGTAGGTAGAAAAAAAGTACAGGCAGTTCTCATTTTTTAGGTTAATGGGTGAAGTGTTAGCAGCTGTTAGCTGGTCTTTTTGTCATTTATTACAGGCCATGTTATCCTAGGCTGCCATCATACTGCATTACTACCATAAATCAGAGAGCGCTAGGCATACTGTGTTACACATATGTCTGATTTAAAGAGAAGATACATGGTTATGTTCACCAAATGTGTGGGTTGAGTTTAAAAAAAATAAAAGTAAAATTATATAAATAGATTGTTAGTGTTTTTGTCAAGAAGATAAACTCAGAAAAGCAAAATGAGAGGGCATGTTAACATTGCATAGTCTAACAAAAGCCCTATTTGTAATCCACTATAGACAGCTGGCATAATTCCATAATCTTAGGCAGCACTCAGATGTATTACCAGCAATCAATGTCTGTGTTTGTTTTTCTTCCCTCATTTCCTGTTGTAAAATCTAACAGCCAATATATACAGTGGATTCAGAAATTGTTCAAACCTCTTAACTGTCTGCACAATTTGATTTGAATATAATTACTTTTTTTGATCACCCATAATGATGTTTAAGTTTTTTTTAATGAATTACAATCAAAGACTAATACCTTATTCACGAACATATTCAGACTTCTTATTTAATACAGTGGCACCTTGTAACTCAACATCCACTAAACTCAAAATCTTTAAAACTCAACACCCTTCGTCGAGAAATTTGTACCCTTAAACTCAACGTTTACCATAAACTCAACGAGTTCAGTTTTATTTTTTTTATTCACTATAAATTAACAATGAACAGTCACTTTGGTTAGCGATTGGCATAAGCGGTGCAGTAAAACGTCATCAAGTGCGCATATTAGACAAATCTGCATTTGTGTGGAATAACTGTCAAATTCACTCTGAAAGCTCTACATGTATCTGTGTTTAGTAGTGATGGGAATTTCGGCTCTTTTTAGAGAGCCGGCTCTTTCGGCTCCCAAGTGGCTCCTTAGATTTTTTTGTTGCTTAAATTAATTTATTACCAAATTACATGTAAAATGAATTACTAATGTAAAAAAACATTGTATCAAATGTTTATTATTTAAATGGCTTTATTTATATACTCAACATGGAATAGAGTGCTACAACAATAAATTATAAAATACAAAAACAAAGACCCATCTCAATTAGACAAAAAGGTCTGATTGTGTATATTATTTGTAAATTTGCATCTAGAGTGGGGTGGCACGGTGGCTAAGTGGGTAGCACTGTCGCCTCACAGCAAGAAGGTCCTGGGTTTGATCCTCAGGTGAAGAGGTCCGGGTCCTTTCTGTGTGGAGTGTGCATGTTCTTCCTGTGTCCGCGTGGGTTTCCTCCGGGTGCTCCGGTTTCCTCCCACAGTCCAAAGACATGCAAGTGAGGTGAATTGGAGACACTAAATTGTCCGAGACTGTTCATTATAACCTTGTGAATTTTACCCTTGTGAAAAGTTCCTTTCATGAATGTAACCAAAGTGTAAAACATCAAACAGACTTTAAAATCCTAATGAACAAAACAAAATAAACAAGCATCTAGAGTGAAACAACACAACAGCAACGAAGCATCACTCAACAAAATATTAATGAAACTGTGCAAAACAAAAAGAAAAATCAGCATCCAGGTGACAGTATTTGTAAGTATTTAGCGAAGATTGGCATTCAGAAAAACCAAGGAGCTCATCTTTGATGGGTTGATCCTGTTTCTCCTTCCTGTTATGATTTGCCCTGTTAAAAAAGATTCTCTCTGAGGGGACAGATACACAGTCTATGTGCCATCACATGTATAAGATGTGGGTAGACTGAACACTTGGTCTCCCACCAGTTCAGTGGGTCTGAACTTCTCTGTAAAAGGGGCTTCTCGTGTCCAAAAACTCAACGTCTTTTAAACTCAAACCCACTCCCAGAACTAACTGACACTGAGATTCAAGGTACCACTGTATTTAAGTGTCTTCTTGGACACTGGTCTCTACAAGCTGATAATCTAAAGTTCTCTAATATTTGATGGTGATCATCTGTAAACTGCCATCTTCAGGTCTCTCTACACATGTTTGATGGAGTTTAAGCCTGGGTTTTGGCTGGGCCACTCAAGGACATTTAGAGTCTAGGCCCCAAGCTGGCTGTTATATTTATTTTACTTAGCAGTGTCTTTCATCTTTCCACTGACATACAGTGTATCACAAAAGTGAGTACACCCCTCACATTTCTGCAGATATTTCAGTATATCTTTTCATGGGACAACACTGACAAAATGACACTTTGACACAATGGAAAGTAGTCTGTGTGCAGCTTATATAACAGTGTAAATTTATTCTTCCCTCAAAATAACTCAATATACAGCCATTAATGTCTAAACCACCGGCAACAAAAGTGAGTACACCCCTTAGTGAAAGTTCCTGAAGTGTCAATATTTTGTGTGGCCACCATTATTTCCCAGAACTGCCTTAACTCTCCTGGGCATGGAGTTTACCAGAGCTTCACAGGTTGCCACTGGAATGCTTTTCCACTCCTCCATGACGACATCACAAAGCTGGCGGATATTCGAGACTTTGCACTCCTCCACCTTCCGCTTGAGGATGCCCCAAAGATGTTCTATTGGGTTTAGGTCTGGAGACATGCTTGGCCAGTCCATCACCTTTACCCTCAGCCTCTTCAATAAAGCAGTGGTCGTCTTAGAGGTGTGTTTGGGGTCATTATCATGCTGGAACACTGCCCTGCGACCCAGTTTCCGGAGGGAGGGGATCATGCTCTGCTTCAGTATTTCACAGTACATATTGGAGTTCATGTGTCCCTCAATGAAATGTAACTCCCCAACACCTGCTGCACTCATGCAGCCCCAGACCATGGCATTCCCACCACCATGCTTGACTGTAGGCATGACACACTTATCTTTGTACTCCTCACCTGATTGCCGCCACACATGCTTGAGACCATCTGAACCAAACAAATTAATCTTGGTCTCATCAGACCATAGGACATGGTTCCAGTAATCCATGTCCTTTGTTGACATGTCTTCAGCAAACTGTTTGCGGGCTTTCTTGTGTAGAGACTTCAGAAGAGGCTTCCTTCTGGGGTGACAGCCATGCAGACCAATTTGATGTAGTGTGCGGCGTATGGTCTGAGCACTGACAGGCTGACCCCCCACCTTTTCAATCTCTGCAGCAATGCTGACAGCACTCCTGCGCCTATCTTTCAAAGACAGCAGTTGGATGTGACGCTGAGCACGTGCACTCAGCTTCTTTGGACGACCAACGCGAGGTCTGTTCTGAGTGGACCCTGCTCTTTTAAAACGCTGGATGATCTTGGCCACTGTGCTGCAGCTCAGTTTCAGGGTGTTGGCCATCTTCTTGTAGCCTTGGCCATCTTCATGTAGCGCAACAATTCGTCTTTTAAGATCCTCAGAGAGTTCTTTGCCATGAGGTGCCATGTTGGAACTTTCAGTGGCCAGTATGAGAGAGGGTGAGAGCTGTACTACTAAATTGAACACACCTGCTTCCTATGCACACCTGAGACCTAGTAACACTAACAAATCACATGACATTTTGGAGGGAAAATGACAAGCAGTGCTCAATTTGGACATTTAGGGGTGTAGTCTCTTAGGGGTGTACTCACTTTTGTTGCCGGTGGTTTAGACATTAATGGCTGTATATTGAGTTATTTTGAGGGAAGAATAAATTTACACTGTTATATAAGCTGCACACAGACTACTTTTCATTGTGTCAAAGTGTCATTTTGTCAGTGTTGTCCCATGAAAAGATATACTTAAATATCTGCAGAAATGTGAGGGGTGTACTCACTTTTGTGATACACTGTAAATACTGATTTATCAAGTGCTGCAGAGATGGTTGTCCATCCAACAGGTTTTCTCATCTCAGCACAGGACTTTTGGAGCTCATTATAGTGACTGTTGGGTTTTTCATGGCTCTCTGACCAAACCCTTCATGTATGGATGCCCAATTCATCCAGAAAGCCAACTCTAGAAAGGCCACTATAGTCCTGGAAATTAGATATTTAGATATTGTCTTACATCATTGCCTGTTACACATAAAAGTTTCTCAACTATAAGGTTTGTTTTTGTCCAAACAATACACTACCCTAATAAACCTGGTTTTCCATTCTAAACTATGTCCAATATATTGACATTGCAACAGATGGGCTATTGAGTTTTAGACACGTCTCAAGAAAATTAAAGCAAACAGGATGCATCTTCTCAAGGTGAAGTGCTACCATAAAAGGTCTGATTACTTTTGTGAATGGCACATGAGATGTTTTCACTCTGTCATTATGGTTGATTGAGTGCTGGCTGGTGGGTATAGTCAAAGTTATATTTGTTCAAAGATAAATCCCAACTTGCTAAAGTGGTTTCGTGTTGTATATATTTAACATTTGTTAAATGCAGCAGATATCAGCATAATGACTTGAGTGAATTTGACAAGTGCCTAGTTGTTATGAGCCAGAAGACTGGGTTAAAGTGTCTCATAAACAGCAAGGGGTGCTCACATTCAGCCACTAAGTGGTCCAATGAGTAACAAGCCACTAGCTGAAGCCAGAGGACATGGATAGACTGGGGCTTAAACTGCAGCTCATTTTAATAATGGTGGAGAGGTGAATGTGTCACATAGACTCCTTCTGTTTATCAGACTGTATAATTGCAGGCCAGTCAAAGTGCTGTACTCCACTATTAAATGCACAAACAATGACCATGCTGTCATAGGAACTGGAAATGGATTATAACCGGACATTATAAAGATTGTAATATATACAGGATCATACCAATCTCTCTGTATTCATTCACCACTCATGCCAAAATCTCTACAAGACAGTAGAACTTGCTGCATCAGAGCAAGCAGGGGATTTTTGATCCTACCTATGGATCAAAAATATTCCTCAGACATTGCCAGTTACATCTGACTGGGCCTTTGACACTGCTGAGAACTGAATTTTGAACTGCTACATCACAAAGGCACAAACTAAATAATGATTTAGTGTTCAGTCCATACTATCCATATACTTATTTATTCATTAATTCATTCATTGGTGCATTTATGTATTAAATTGATTATATTTCACCAAAAAATGATGTTCCCTTCTGTCTGCTTCATTTCTTTAGGCTTAAAGGAAAGTGTGTGTTTTCAAGAATACAGCCTACCCACTACTAAAAACCTCAAGAGCTCTACTAGCTATAAAAATTATCTGAATTTTCTCACTCTCTTTACTTGCTTAAAACTTGAGTAAGTACAGAGAGTAAGAAATAAGAATTGGGATTAGGAATATAAAACCAGTGGAATTTATGAAAAACATTGCATGCACATAATAAAATAACAGCATAAAACTCACCATATCATTCTGCACAAGAAGCAGAGGAGTGCTGTTGTGTTCCAAGAACAATTCTATAAACTCAATAGACCAACTGCAAGGCTACCTTGAGAACATGGTAAAGAATATTGTGTGCTTAATGAGACACAGCCCTTCATATTCCTAGCTAAAACTCTCTTTTCCCCATGTAAATATTAATTTTAATTGTTTAATTTTCCTCTACCTCTTTCTCCTGGTCAGGGTCACGACAGGTCGCATTGAACACAAAGCAGGAATACCCTGGACAGGCACCAATCCATCACAGGGCTCCAGTCAAAAACACTTAAACTGCTTAAAACACTTAAAATTCTTGTGGGGTGGGCACATTTCTGAATAACACCGTATCAGGGTTAATTGCCAGTCACAAAGCAATGTTAAGTAAGGACTGAGTAATTATGTGACGAAGTAAAGGTATGAGTACCTACGAGGGGTGCACTTATTAATGATGAGCTTGAGAATTTAGCACAGGTTCTGTAAATTAGGCATCACAGTTCTTTCTGCATTTAGGACGGGATGGAAATGGTCAGATAGTTAGCACGCTGTTAGCTTTTACTTCCAGGCACATTCACCTATGGTGTTGCATGAAAAGCAGTTCCAAAACAAATGGTGACTTGCTTCACTAGTCTTAGAGAAAGCTTGGCTGTAAGCCATCTTCCAACTACCTTATTGTTCCAAAAGCATGTTACAACAGGTGTTGTTAGTAATCTCTGGGTTTCTTAAAGAATGTGGCCCCCGGTATTAACATACAGAATCTTCATCTTTCTGAAACTGAAGGTAGACAGAGAAAGGTCACCAAGGTCACAGTGGAGAAGCCACCCCTCCTGAATGCGTTAAATTGCATTATGACATTCCATGAGTTTTACATGTCTTAGAAAAAAACATCAATCATGTCATGGTGGAGACTTAATTAGTGAGTAAGGTAAAAATCTGATAACAAAGTGCATTAAATCCCACTATTCCAACAACAATTACATTTACATTTTTGGCATTTAGCAGACACTTATCCAGAGCGACTTACAGAAGTGCTTCCACAGTAAAAATTTTCGTACTCTTGTTTAAGTTGACAACAGTCCAAGAACACAAATCTGCTGAAACCCTGTTAGAACATTTTTTTAGGAAATAAGAAATGAATAAGAGGGTTAGTAAGTACAAGCTGGTTCTCAGCTTAAGTGGTGGGTTTTTAATCGTCTTTTGAAGACGTTAAGAGACTCGGAGGTTCGCACAGACTGGGGTGGTTTGTTCCACCACTTTGGTGCTAGTACAGAAAAGAGCCTTGATGCTTGTCTTCCCTGAGTTCTGGGTGGAGGATCAAGTTGAGCGAGACTAGTGGCTCGGAGGTTGTGTGATACAGAGTGGGGTGTCATAAGTTCTCTAAGGTAGTTTGGAGCTGGTCCATTTTTGGCTTTGTAAGCGAGCATTAGTGTTTTAAAACTGAATGCAGGTAGCTACAGGAAGCCAGTGAAGAGAATGCAGCAAAACAGATAAAGTGCTAACACCTAACACTGCAAAGATGACACTGTTGGGCCCTTGACCACTGCCTTTAACTTCCAATTCCAAGTCAAAAATTAAAAAAAGTTAAAAAGTAGTCTTATGCCAATTCTCTTGGTGTATACACCGACCAGGCATAACATTATGACCACTGACAGGTGACACTGATTATTAGGCAGCAAGTGAACATTTTATCCTTAAAGTTGATGTGTTAGAAGCAGGAAAAAATGGGCAAGCGTAAGGATTTGAGCGAGGGCCAAATTGTGATGGCTAGATGACTGGGTCAGAGCATCTCCAAAACTGTTTGAGGAGCGGTAGTTACTCATTACATAAGATTAATCAGTTCACAAGGTTATATCAAACACAGTTTTGGACAATTTTGTATCTCCAGTTCACCTCACTTGCATGTCTTTGGACTGTGGGAGCAAACCGGAGCACCCGGAGTAAACACATGCAGACACGGGGAGAACATGCAAACCCCACACAGAAAGGACCCGGACTGCCCCACCTGGGGATCGAACCCAGGACCTTCTTGCTGTGAGGCGACAGTGCTACCCACTTAGCCACTGTGCCGCCCAGTCAAATCATAGTAACAATAATCTTACTTGTTTTTTAGATACATTGCACTGTGTGGAAAAGTAGACCTCACACACACAAACTCACTTTGTCTTACTTTTAGTCTTTCTTTGTGATGTTATGAAATGTTGTCTAATTTACTACCAGCGTGAGCGCCAGAGAGCTCCTCCATAATTCATAAAGATGAGGTAGAGAAAGACATATGATAAATCTCTATTCATGCTTATCTTAGGTCACCCAATGAATGTTAATGTGCAAAGACAAAGGATAAAAAATAAAGAGCACTGACAAGAGCATTGATAGTACTAAGCTATTAAAGAACAATGGTTTATTAGCTCAAATGTGCAACCTTGAAGGTTTTTGTTTTAAGTTTCTTAAATGAAAAAATTGCTAAGAATTTCTGGAATTCATCATTGGAGGTTCAGCTCATGCTATTGGTCTTATCTTCATAACTAAGCAATTAACAGCTTTTGGATGTGGTGAGCACGGCCACGTGTAGGATAAATGTAGTGAATAATTACCATAAATCATCAGACTGGCGGATTTTCAGGGAAATTGCAGAAGTAATCAAAGACTGGATGAAAATAGTGCGAGGAGAGTAATTGCAGTATTGAGTTCCAGGCAAAGTGAAAAAAGCAAGAATTTGAGATAGTGTTTGAGGAAAATTGTCTTCCAACATTACCTCATATAAACACAAACACACCAACCAATCATCATAGCACATATCACCCCTCCCCCACACACATAGTTCAGACAAAGAAGTTTTAGAACTCACCTGTAAATCAACCTGTGCTGAACAAGAATTTATGGCAGATGTGATTGGCCTCATTCCCACTGGGTAGAAAGGAAGGTGTCAGCTCATTAAAAAAGCAGGAATACACAAGCCCTCAGAGTGCCATTCACTGGTGATGACAGACTGCCACATTTCTCACAGGAATTCCCACACAATTAAACCACAACCCCAAAGCAAGTTCCCACGATTTTTAACATGATTAGCTTATCATAATTTGAGATTTTTTAAGTATATTTAAGTAATGCATAATAGATGGCATGGAACCCTAATTAATGTCATTGCTAACACCTGTATTTGTCCTACTATGTCATGTCAAAATGACAGCTGTAAAAAAGAATAGTCCACCAATCAAAAATATATCCAGCAAACAGCACCCTGTGGGCAGCGTCCTGTGACCACTGATGAAGGTCTAGAAGATGACCAACTTAAACAGCATCAATAGCTGAGTGATCGTCTCTGACTTTACATCTACAAGGTGGACCAACTAGGTAGTGGACAGTGAGTGGACACTGTATTTAAAACTCCAGCAGCGCTGCTGTGTCTGATCCACTCATACCAGCACAACACACACTAGCACACCACCACCATGTCATTATCACTGCAGTGCTAAGAATCATCCACCACCTAAATAATACCTGCTTTGTGGGGGTCCTGACCATTGAAGAACAGAACAGCATGAAAGGTTGCTAAAGGTGGCTAAAAAAGTATGCAGAGAAACAGATGGACTACAGTCAGTAATTGTAGAACTACAAAGTGCTTCTATATGGTAAGTGTAGCTGATAAAATGTACAGTGAGTGTAGAACCAAGAAGGTGGTTTTAATGTTATGGCTGATCAGTGTATGTATAAGTATAATTAATTAAAAGTTTAATAATATAAGACTAACTTCAATCATATAATTGCATTTAAAATGCCAAAGATTACAGAGTTTGACAAAAATAAAATCATAATTATGCATCAGCAAGAAAATCAGCAAAACATGATGCTTAAGATTTAGGCTGATATAAATAAATTTAAAGAATCAGGAGTTTCTTCTTTGTCCAGCAAAGACCTGGCTAAGCATCTGGCAGATTCAACAGGATGCCAGGTTGACCCTTTTACAGTCCGAAGCTTGATCAGGAATTGTCTGTTTGGAAGGGCAGCCAAGAAACCACTTCTATGGAAGGGGGGCAGGGTGAAAAGGGTAAGATATGCTAAAGCTCACAAACACTGCAATAAAGATCAGTGAAAAAGAGTATTATGGAGTGATGAATGGAACAAACATTTCAAACTTGGATTCATCAACAATACATGAGAAGAAGAAATGAAGAGAGATGGAAGAATGAGTGCTTCAGTGAAACATGATGGAGGGTCTGTCCTGGCTGGGGGCTGCATTTCTGTCAGGTGTTGGTGGTATTGTCTGAATTGATGGTATCATGATGCAGTGAAATCATATTTGAAGAGAAAAAAACAGCTAATAAAACACAGTCATGGACTGTCCTCCACAGAAGAACTCTAAGAATTCTGTGTTCAGTATGTGCTTAGTGCCAAGGGAGGTCACACTAAATACTGACTTTTGCCTGTAGAAGCCGTTTGGTTCCAAACATTCCAAATATTTCCTGTATTTTCTGTTTGTATCTTAATAAAGTGACCAAAAAATGAATATGGATGATAATTAAAACTTGTAAAGCTAGTAGTGGCCTAATTATTTTGCATAGTGTGTATATAAATGTATTTAAAGCAGTATTTATATACACTTAGTCGTTGTAATGATACATAATGCCCCAGAGGTTCTCAATTGGACTCTGGAAAACAGGAGGGCCAGTCAATGGCATCATTATGTGCAGGCTTTTGTGACCCTCAAAGGAAATTCCTCACCAGACCAACACTAACCCACTGCCAAACCAGTCATGCTGATGATGTTGCAGGCCATAGCGACTCCAGACGTCTGTCACATGTGCTTAGTGTGAACCTGCTGTCATCTGTGAAGAGAGCAGGGCATCAGTGGTGGACCTTGCCATTTCTGGTGTCCTCTGGTGAATGCCAATCAAGCACAGTGCTGGGCTGTGAATACAGGTCCCACTAGAGGATGTTGAGCCCTCATGCCACATTCATGGAGTCTCTTTATGACATACTGTAAGTCAGAAACATGCACACCAGTAGCTCTTCCTTCTCACACAAAGAAACAGCCAGCCAGCTCTTTCTGTGTAATGTTCTGTGTCCTAGTATCTCCTCCATGCTCTTGATATGGTGCTGGTAAACACAGCAAACACTCTTATGACAGCACATGTGGATGTGCTATCCTGGAGGAGCTAGACCTACCTGCCTGTGTAAGTAGGTACAGTTTCATGCTACCACAAGTGAGAAGGTCAGTAGCAAAATGCAAAATTTGAAAGTATCAGTCAGAAAGGATAATGAGACAGTAATGAGTCTTTGGTCACCACCTGCAAAACCATTTTCTTTTCGAGGGTTGTTGCTGTTGCATCTGCACCAATTGATTTATAATCTTTTATGCTACCTAACTTTAATTGACTTGGTGGTGTACTGAGATAAATAATTGTTCCCTTATTATGATTTTTTAAAATTATTTTTAGATATAGTGTACAACTTTATTTAATTATGTATTTTTCTCTTTTTCTCCAGTTTGTTTCCCCCCAATGTTCTCCCCTAATCTAGTCGTATCCAATTACCCAGATTGTGTTACGCTTCACCTCTACCAATACAACCCTTCACTGCTGACTGAGGAGCTTCGCCCCTCTGACGTGTGCAGTACCGACTGCATCTTTTCACCTGCACAAGGCGAGTTCATATGCGTATCAGCCTTGTGCACGGAGAGCCAACTCCCCAACTCTGTGCAGGTGCCATCAATCAGCCAGCAGAGGTCGTTATTGCACCAGTTATGAGGAATCCTGGCCCGGCTTGTCCCACCCTGTAAACAACAGCCAATCGTTGTTCATGTAGACGCCCAGCCCAGTCGGATGGCAAAGCTAAGATTCGATATGATGTATTCGAAATCCCAGCTCTGGTGTGCTAGTGTATTTTACCGCTGCACCACCTGACTGGCACGTGACCCACCCTTTTATAAATCCTGGGTTTAAAATGGGTTTAAAATGTATAGGCCAGTTGTAGCCTAGTGGTTAAGGTACTGGACTAGTAATAAGAAAAAGGTTTCTGGTTCAAGCCCCATCACTGCCAGGTTGCTGCTGTTGGGCCCTTGAGCAAGGCCCTTAACCCTCAATAGCTTAGACTGTATACTGTCACAGTACTGTAGGTCACTTTGGATAAAGGCATCTGCTAAATGCCGTTAATGTAAATGTAAATATGTTTTTTGTGTCATCAAGTATGTCTACACTACTGTATAATGCCTGGTATAAGCCTGCATAATGAGAAGGGGCATTTGATCACTTAATATGGCACAGTTGTAGGATGCTACCTTATCAACAAGTCATTTTACCAAATTTCTGGCCTGTTAGAGCTGCTTTGGTGAGCTGTGTCACTAGTAGGAGGTAGAAAAGTCTATGAGCAACAACAGCTCTGCCACAGACCACACAAGCTTACAGAGTGCTACCACAGAGCGCTGAATTCTCTGGATTGATAAATAATGATTTAACATCGACAAGCTTTAAAGTTTAAGAACATTGTGGAAAATTGGAAAGCAGAGTACAAGCCGGTAATAAGCCAACTAATTACTGCCTGACTTTTAGTCTTTTTAATAATCATTGTTGTGGTTGAACTGAAGTGAATTCCTGCAGTTATGTTATATAAAAAATGTGAAATGCTTCCCAGAATTCTAGAGGCTATTATGGTAACAGAGGATCACAGGATCAACTTCTTATAAATGCTTATAGCTGTAAAAGTGACTTTTAGGTCTTAAGCGTTTTAATGTTTTGCATTTAAATGAAATTAATAACTTGTGAAAGTAACATATTTTGGCAAATATGAACATGAATATTCTAAACATCATTAACCACAGTTCTTCTAAACGCTCATTAATAAGAGTACTCTGTGTGTGTGACAGATTTGTGAAATGCAGCAAATATAATAATAGTTGCATGTTTTAGCGAGCAGATGGTAAAGGTTGATCATGCAGACTCACATTTGCTTATGATGGCATACCAAGGGAGCAAAAGACCCCACTTTTAATCTTACATGCAGCTGCTGTTAGCAGAAGCATCAGGTTTTGCATACTGTATGAGCTTCTTTATTTTTTTTCCTTCCATTTCCCTGTTTGCAAAACAATGCTCTAAATTTACACACATCTGTGCACTAGGAAAGAGAATGAGCATGATTTAATTCAGTGCACCATAGTGCCGAAGCAGCCCTGTGTTTGCACCCTTCAACACTGACTGATCAAAAGGTAATAGGCTTTTGCATTGACACTGCAGTGACTTGGGAGCGCATGGGGAATTATTTTGCAGTATGCTGCCTGAATGGAGTATATGCATTATTCTGCCTTGTACGGATCGTTTTCTGGTCTGGATTGGAAATCACTGGTAATGATCTGCTATTAGAGCCATCTGCTTTTTCTACAGGGGCCAACTCAATGTTGTGATGAAGAAATATAAGGAATGTTAAAACAGAGAAGAGAGCAGAGGTAAAGAGAGCAGCAAAATACACGAATTCATCAAGTAAATCCAATTATACACCGATCAGCCATAACATTAAAACCACCTCCTGGTTTCTACACACAATGTCTATTTTATCAGCTCCACTTACCATATAGAAGCACTTTGTAGTTCTCAGTTCTCCCAGTTACTGACTGTAGTCCATCTATTTCTCTACAAACCTTTTTAGCCTACTTTCACACGCTTATTCAATAGTCAGGACCCCCACAGGAGCACCACAGAGCAGGTATTATTTAGGCGGTGGATCATTCTCAGCACTGTAGTGACAATGACATGGTGGTGGTGTGTTAGTGTGTGTTGTGCTGGTATGAGTGGATCAGACACAGCAGTGCTGCTGGAGTTTTTAAATACCGTGTCCACTCACTGTCCACTCTATTAAACACTCCTACCTAGTTGGTCCACCTTGTAGATGTAAAGTCAGAGACGATCGCTCATCTATTGCTGCTGTTTGTGTTGGTCATCTTCTAGACCTTCATCAGTGGTCACAGGACACTGCCCATGGAGCGCTGTTGGCTGGATATTTTTGGTTGGTGGACTATTCTCAGTCCAGCAGTGACAGTGAGGTGTTTAAAAACTCCATCAGCGCTGCTGTGTTGTGCTCATACCAGCACAACACACACTAACACACCACCACCATGTCAGTGTCACTGCAGTGCTAACAATGATCCACCACCCAAATAATACCTGCTCTGTGGTGGTCCTGTGGGGGTCCTGACCATTAAAGAACAGCATGAAAGGGGGCTAACAAAGCATGCAGAGAAACAGATGGACTACAGTCAGTAATTGTAGAACTACAAAGTGCTTCCATATGGTAAGTGGAGCTGATAAAATGGACAGTGAGTGTAGAAACAAGGAGGTGGTTTTAATAGTATGGCTGATTGGTGTATAATAAGAAATAAAAGGGTTGTTTTTTTGTGCTCTTCATTAAAAAGCAATAAAAAAAACAGTGGTAATCCCAGGCCAACATGCATTTTCATTTAGATAATTCAGTCTACCTACTGGCATGTTTTAGATGATCAAAGGAACCCAGAGTATTCAGAGGAACCCATGCAATAATTGGAAAAGCATGCCAGTCTTCACAGACAGTGACCAGGGAAGGGTATCGAACCAAGTTTCCCAGGACTTATTGCCACCCTAATCTAATCATAAAATCATAATTATAGGATTCTGTAACATAAATCACATTGTGGTTTCGAATTAAATTAAACCGACATATTGTCCACATCAACAAAACTCAGATTGTGTAAGCCTATATTAGAAAATTGTATGCTATGTCAAAAAAATCAAACATTTTGAGGTCGGCCAGTGATATTTGGACAGAAATCGACGTTCTAATACATCCAAATTTGTTATATTTAATTGGTTAGTATGGTTAAAGTACAGATTTTCTGTAGATCCTTCAGATCAACCTTATCAAACTATGTCTTGATATACCTTGTATCGGGACGCAGTTATGCTGGAATAGAAAAAGGGCTTTTTTAAAGTCCTTGCCAGAGGAATCAGGGTCATGGAGACAGGATAACGCATCGGTTTTACAATTCTATAGGAGATGTTTTATTATTATCTAAAATTTTATATTTTTCCTAAAGTTATTTAGTTTTGTATAATTATATAAACATCTTTCCAATGCTTTAGCAATACTGTAACTTCTTCAACAGTCATGCTAATAAAGCTCTTTGAATTGAATTTAATTGAATTGAAACCGGGGAAGAATAGCACCCAGCTGGCTTAGTGAGGAGAAAGGTGTTGGGCTTTCCTGATGCACTCAAGGTTCTTGTGGTCCATATACACCATGCAGGGCTGTAGAACCTCTTCTAACCCCTGATTACCCACACCATAATTATTTTCTGCCTGGAATAATAAACTATGTGATACATCTTCTCAGAATTGTCCTGTCTCAAGAAGAGAATGGCCCCCACTCCAAACTCTGAAGCATCCACCTCCGCAGTGAATGGTCATGTGGGCTCTGGTTGATGTGGGATACTAGCCTAGGTGAACTGCTTCTTGATGGAGGTAAATGCTTAATCATCAGCTGGTGGCCAGGTAAGTCAGCGTGGAGCTTCCTTCAGAAGGGGGCTAAGCAGCAGTGCTAAAGTTTAGTATGAAACATCTGTAGTAGTTGGCGAATCCCAGGAACTGCCTTTAACCGTGTGTGGTTAGGGCCACCTTCTCATCTTTCCTGCGTACTGTGCCGGGGACATAACCCAGGAAGGAGACTGTGGATGTGTAATTTGCATCTCTCTGCCTTGACATGAAGCCAATGGTTTCACAGGCGTCTCAGTACCTCCCTAACATGACCTAATTGTTCCTCTAGGATGTGTGAGTAGATCAATAGGTAGGTCTGTTATAGACATATCACAAACATGTGGAGCAGGTCATGGAGGACTTCAATGATGTCTGACTGGAACACAGCTGGGGCACTGGCCAGATCATAGGGGCATTACAAAAAGAAGAGTTAATTTGTGAAAAAACTGATAAATGGCATTCTTTAAAAAATGGCGACTGTTTCATTGTTTCCTATGGAGTGTAGTGATGCCATTTAGTCTGCCGCTGTGCTTTCCTTAGCAGAGCGCACCACACCTGCCATGCCGCTCAAAGTCCACTTGATAGAACTTTGACTAAGTTTGCCGCTGTCCTTTTCAAAGTGTCTCCAATGAGAAGAACTGTTTAATATGACACAGTAAAAGCGACTCAGGCAGTATGAATAACGCTTAACATGAACAAAGCTTAACATGACTTATTGTATTAAAACAAGCGAGGGATTTCATTAGTGGAGAGAACTTATGAGCAGTAATAATTAAGAGAAGTTTAGTGTTCCTATGTTGTTCTTTTAATACATTAAACCACGTTAACCTTTTATAATGATAAGCATTTTAGACTCTCTCGAAAAAACTGATACTTAGCATTTCTTAGCACCCTGAGCTATAACACAAGTTTAAAAGTGAAACAGTGAGCAATATACAGCTAATTATAGATGTATGTGGATACTTTCAGTGTGGATTTGATGGTTATTTCACACAAATGCAGATTCGTGTCATGGTGCACTTTGATGACGTTTTACCACACACGGTGTTGCTGCTTCTCATGTGAGCGTCCTTAGTCTGTGGGCCTGAATGACATGTAGAGAAAGAGTTTCTTGGTAGGCGTTGGTATTTTACAGTGCCTGTCCCCAGTTGTCTTTCATCAAGAGCGTGTTGCTTAATGGGTGAAAGATAGAGTTGTATCAGGATTTTGAACTGTTTAAACATCTGTTCAGGGATAAATTTGCCTGTGGCTCCTGTATCTATCATTTCTGTAACAAGAATGGTATTAATACTCTTACTAGCTTTATTTGGTGCTGGGTCTATGCAGGAGAGGCATAGATAACCTCCTCCTCCACACTACAGACATAAGCCAAAGGTGCAAAAGGTAAGTACATAGTCAGCCACGGTCTTCTTACCTTGGTGCAGGTTTAATAGTTCCTCCCCGGTCTTCTTGCCTTGCCAGACGGATGGTCAAAACATTCTTAGTGGATTCTAAGTGCTTACATGACATTGTCTCCCCTCCCTGTTGTTCCCACACAAATGTAGCCCTTTGGTGTGCTCTGCCGATTAACCTGGACAATACAAAAGCCACCTTGGCACTTTCAGAAGGAAAAATAAGCAATTATGTGCAATACAGAAGGGTACTCACAGTAGGAATCCTCATCTCACCTGATTGTGAAGGAGGATTGGCTTGGTTGGAAGTCAGCTGCTGTAAAAAACTCAATATCCAAACTATTTAAGATGTCAGCATCTGAACTATCTGAGCTTTCTGATGTTCCACTGTTTCACTCGTGTGATCTCCTACAAACATGCAGTGTTTGTGGTATCTGGGCACAAACACTGATGCTAGTATTTATTGACAGAACAAATATTGGAGTACTGCAAATAACAAGCACATAAAAACCATTAAACAGACAACCCACACGTATATTAATATGCAAAAGCACCTCAATATGCAATAGAGTGCTCAATATGTAAATAATCTGTGATATCAAATGTGACAGTATATGCTGAATGTTAATGCTAACTGTTAATGTGCAAACACTTACCGCTAATGCCTAGTTTACACTACAAGATTTTTGCCCTGATTTTCGCTCACCGACAGGCCACTGCTAGATGTGGCAGCTCGGAGGCAAATGGGAGTTCGCTCGGGGCTCGAAAATCGGCTTTTGGTTGCTATGTGTGATCTGTTCAACAACTCAATCTGAGCGGCTTGGCGAGCGAGACTCAAGAAAAATATCTAGCATGTTAAATATCTGGACTTGTCGGCGACTCAAAATCATGAAGTGTGAAAGGCGTTGTGATCAGGTTGTGATTGTTATAAACGCAAAATACAGAAGGGAAACCCAGAGGAGGATTTGTAAATATGTGGAACAGGGACATAATATAGTTTATATCAAAATACATTAGCACACACAAGCTTTACAGTATTTGTGACGTTATCGTCCACGCCAAACCATAATACCAACACTGCATTGCAAAAAATATTTATTTGACTTCCAGCTCTCTCTGCAGAACAGAACAGACAATCCCTGCTGGCCGCGTAACCAAACCCATTCCTTCACCCAGATTCATTTATTTTTCCTACTTGCTTTTACGCTACATATCGGTGCACAAACAACTTTGATCACTCGCTTCTTGCTGGCGTGCAATTTTTGGATATGGTATCATTAAACCCCTTGTCACTTCTTGCATAACAAAACGCAGTTTGGGAGACCAGACAGACTCGTCTGAGATTTCTCCTCGTGATAGATTGTGTAGTGTGTGACCCCCTATCGCCGATCAGTTGTGTAGTGTGAAAACCACAACGACTTAAAAGACTCCCAATTACAAGAGATCCAGTTGTGTAGTGTGAACTGTACAGCGATCTGAACAACTTGAAAGTCGTGTAGTGTTAACTTGGCATAACATGACTTGTGACTAAGAGTGAACTAGATGTTAGATAACAAAATCAACACCGGAAATGTTGAAAACACAAACCTAATATTACCCATAATTGTATAAACAAGAAACTGAAGAACTGTTCAGAAATGCTCCAGGAGCAGATAGCGGCCCGAAAGTACATGGATGTCACAATGCTGTGCAAGGAATTGTGGGATGGAGATTATTTTATGGTGCGCTGATGACGTGCAGATAAGATTTAGGTGCTATTACTCAGGTGAGTGTGAAAGCTGTAATCTCTCAGTCATGGGTGCAACAAGGGAAGTGGGTTGGCAGTAAATATAGTTTGTTATATTTATTTTAAGTAAATCTGTGTAATCTGTATGAGTAAGAGTATTTACTGTGTGCACATAATGTCACATGTGTGGTACTGTAGCACTCAGATTTCATCCTAGGGATAAATAAACTATCTATCTTTTTGACTGTATGTGTCTCTGTCTGTCTGGCTGGCTTTCTATCTGTTCATGTGTTTATTCAAATTAAATAACTAAAAGCTTAAAATTAAAACCAAGGAAGTGAAAGAAATCCATTACAAGTACAACCCCAAATCAGAAAGTTGGGACAGTGTGGAAAATGCAAATAAAATAAAAATGCAGTGTTCCTTACATTTACTTTGACTTTTTTTGATTGAAAACAGTTTGAACCCAAGATATTTCATGTTTTGTTTCTTTAATTTGTTAATATACCTTCAATCCTGCATTTTAGGCCTGCAACACATTCCAAAAAAGTTGGAATGGGGCAATTTAGGGCTAGTAATGAGGTGAAAAAACTAAATAATGATGTGATTCCAAACAGGTGATGTCAACAGATGATTGTAATCATGGAAAGGCTGAGTCTTTGATGAGCAAAGATGATCAGAGGATCTTCAGTTTGTCAACAAATGTGTGAGAAAATGATAAAAACAATGTACCTCAATGAAAGACTAGAAGGGATTTGCATATTTCTCCCTCTACAGTGCATAATATCATTAAACGATTCAAGCAATCGGGAGGAATTTCAGTGCATAAAGGCCAAGAGCGCAAGCTTAAGCTGAACGCCCATGATCTTTGATCCCTCAGACGGCACTGCATCAAGAACCGCCAAAAATAGCTGATATAACCACATGGGCAAGGGATTACTTTGGCAGACCTTTGTCAAGCTCTACAATACGGAGTTACATGCACAAATACCACTTAAAACTTTACTGTGCAAAAAAGAAGCCTTATGTTAACCATGTCCAGCAGTGGCGTCAACTTCTCTGGACTAGGAGGCATCTAGGATGGTCCATCACACAGTGGAAATGTGTATTGTGGTCAGATGAATCAGCATTCAGGTCTTTTTTGGAAAAATGGACGCCGTGTGCTCTGGACCAAAGATGAAAAGGACCATTCAGACTGTTATCAGCAACAAGTCCAAAATCCAGGGTCTGTCATGGTATGAGGCTGTGTCAGTGCCCTTGGCAAAGGTAATTTACACTTCTGTGATGGCAGCATTAATGCAGAAAAGTACATTGAGATCTTAGAGCAACATATGCCTTCAAGACGTCATCTTTTCCAGGGACATTCATGCATTTTTCAACAAGACAATGCAAAACCACATGCTGCACACATTACAAAGTCATGGCTGTGGAAGAAGAGGGTACGGGTACTGGACTAGCCTGACTGCAGTCCTGACCTGTCCCCAATAGGGAATGTGTGGAGAATTTTGAAACGAAAAATGCGACAACAACGACCCCGTACTGTTGTACATCTTAAGACATGTTTGCAGGAAGAATGGGACAAAATAAAAGTTGAAACACTAAATCACTTGGTATCTTCGGTGACAAAACCTCAATTTCCTTCGAGATCTATCTAAAACGGCTTTTATGGTGAAAAGGAATGGCAACATTACAAAGTGGTAAATGCTTTACTGTCCCAACTTTTTTTGGATGTGTTGCAGGCCTGAAATGCAGGAATGGATGTTTATTAATAAATGAAATGAAGTTGAGCAGATAAAACATGAAATATCTCAGGTTCAAACTGTCCGCAGTGAAATAAAAGTCAAAGTTAATGAATAAGAAACTGTGTTTTTTTTATTATTATTTGCATTTTCTATGTTGTCCCAACTATTCTGATTTGGGGTTGTACAAAATTGTTTCTAAGCACAGTTAAACAAAATAACTAGTCCTCCCTACCAATGAATTAAAAAGAAAACTGACACATTTTAACGTGCAGACATTTCAGAAATGGCAGGCAAACTGAGCCAGCTTTGTTTTTTGTGTCTCTGGTTGGCCTGTCACATCCCACCCCTCTAATTTTGCCCCTTATTCCTCCCTCACTTTCTCTTCCATTTGGAAATAGTGCTGTCTTTCATCCTGATCTCAGTCTGAGACCAGACTATGCCCCCCATAATGGGTGTGCTTGAATGCTTGAGACATTGTAACACACAATGTCTCTTTGATTTCAATGCCTTGTTCCAATCTCTAAACAAGTGTAATGCACACACACACACATGCACACACATGTACACACACACATTAACAAATCCCCTTTATTAAATGACTGATTCCTAAGGCTAGACCACACAGTCAGCATGCAAACATTCTCAATTAGTTGCTGAATTGCAATGTGTGGTAATGTTTGTCTGCATGAGTGTATGTGGTTGTGTTTCACTTCTTGCTTTGTACAATTCCACAACTGCTGATATTCTGCAAGTCTCAGTTTGCAGGAAAACATGCAAACACACACCAATCAGAATATACTGTACATATAAAAATGCATTAAGGGCTATATGTATTAGCCATTCCCCCCTTTCTTCAATTCAGCTATATTATGCATGAAATAAACATATGAATAAAACAGACATGCTGTTTTCATGGCATTTTTTACTTCCCTTTCTTCAACATATGCAAATCTGACAAGATAAACATCGATCAGCCACAACATTAAAACCACCTCCTTGTTTCTACACTCAATGTCCATTTTATTAGTTCCACTTAACATATAGAAGCACTTTGTAGTTCTACAATTACTGACTGTAGTCCATCTGTTTCTTTACATACTTTTTTAGCCTGCTTTCACCCTGTTCTTCAATGGTCAAGACCCCCACAGGACCACTGCAAAGCAGGTATTATTTAGGTGGTGGATCATTCTCAGCACTGCAGTGACACTGACATGGTGGTAGTGTGTTAGTGTGTGTTGTGAGTGCTTCTGAGTGGATCAGACACAGAAGCACTGCTGGAGTTTTTAAATACCGTGTCCACTCACTGTCCACTCTATTAGACACTCCTACCTAGTTGGTCCACCTTGTAGATATAAAGTCAGAGACGATCGTTCATCTATTGCTGCTGTTTGAGTTGGTTATCTTCTAGACCTTCATCAGTGGTCACAGGACACTGCCCACGGGGTGCTGTTGGCTGGATATTTTTGGTTGGTGGACTATTTTCAGTCCAGCAGTGACAGTAAGGTGTTTAAAACCTCCAGCAGCGCTGCTGTGTCTTATCCACTCATACCAGCACAACACACACTAACACACCACCACCATGTCAGTGTCACTGCAGTGCTGAGAATGATCCACCACCCAAATAATACCTGCTCTGTGGTGGTCCTGTGGGGGTCCTGACCATTAAAGAACAGAGTGAAAGCAGGCAAAAAAGAATGTAGAGAAATTAATGGACTACAGGCAGTAATTGTAGAACTAAACTGAAACACCTGTCATTTTAGTGTGGGAGGTTTCATGGCTAAATTGGACCAGTCTGGTGGCCAATCTTCATTAATTGCACATTGCACCAGTAAGAGCAGAGTGTGAAGGTTCAATTAGCAGGGTAAGAGCACAGTTTTGCTCAAAATATTGCAATGCACACAACATTATGGGTGACATACCAGAGTTCAAAAGAGGACAAATTGTTGGTGCACGTCTTGCTGGCGCATCTGTGACCAAGACAGCAAGTCTTTGTGATGTATCAAGAGCCACGGTATCCAGGGTAATGTCAGCATACCACCAAGAAGGACAAACCCCATCCAACAGGATTAACTGTGGACGCAAGAGGAAGCTGTCTGAAAGGGATGTTCGGGTGCTAACCCGGATTGTATCCAAAAAACATAAAACCACGGCTGCCCAAATCACGGCAGAGTTAAATGTGCACCTCAACTCTCCTGTTTCCACCAAAACTGTCCGTCGGGAGCTCCACAGGCTCAATATACACGGCCGGGCTGCTATAGCCAAACCTTTGGTCACTCGTGCCAATGCCAAACGTCGGTTTCAATGGTGCAAGGAGCGCAAATCTTGGGCTGTGGACAATGTGAAACATGTATTGTTCTCTGATGAGTCCAGCTTTACTGTTTTCCCCACATCCGGGAGAGTTACGGTGTGGAGAAGCCCCAAAGAAGCGTACCACCCAGACTGTTGCATGCCCAGAGTGAAGCATGGGGGTGGATCAGTGATGGTTTGGGCTGCCATATCATGGCATTCCCTTGGCCCAATACTTGTGCTAGATGGGCGCGTCACTGCCAAGGACTACCGAACCATTCTGGAGGACCATGTGCAATGGTTCAAACATTGTATCCTGAAGGCGGTGCCGTGTATCAGGATGACAATGCACCAATACACACAGCAAGACTGGTGAAAGATTGGTTTGATGAACATGAAAGTGAAGTTGAACATCTACCATGGCCTGCACAGTCACCAGATCTAAATATTATTGAGCCACTTTGGGGTGTTTTGGAGAAGCGAGTCAGGAAACGTTTTCCTCCACCAGCATCACGTAGTGACCTGGCCACTATCCTGCAAGAAGAATGGCTTAAAATCCCTCTGACCACTGTGCAGGACTTGTATATGTCATTTCCAAGACTAATTGACGCTGTATTGGCCGCAAAAGGAGGCCCTACACCATACTAATAAATTATTGTGGTCTAAAACCAGGTGTTTCAGTTTCATTGTCCAACCCCTGTATATGGTAAGTGAAGCTAATAAAATGGACAGTGAGTGTAGAAACAAGGAGGTGGTCATAATGTTATGCCTAATCAGTGTAAACTCTGTAATATAAAAAATAGTCTTTGCAGATATTGGAAGTATGGCACATTATATAGAAGTTTGAGCAGTAAGCAATGGGCGGTTGATGCCTAATTATTTTAACCTTTCAACACCAAGTGTAATTTATTTGCAACAGTATTACAGGGAGTCAGGAAGTGGTTGCCAGGCTCCCTATTTTCCTGCTAAATTGAGTTACGTTGTGAACACAGGTGCAGGTTTATATTTGTACTATCAAATTATGGTTTGGACTTTTGCCATGCACAAGGTGGTCTCCTTCAGCACATTATACTTTTTCTCCCATTAAAACAAATTAGCTCTGTATGTTCCTGGATTAATATATTTGCATCATTGAATTGGTCTACTTTCCCTAGATAAATTATATTCATATGTTATAAAATAGGCAATAAAATGGACCATTTGAAATGAAACGGGTAAACATCATTTTAACTTTGCTTGTTCATTTTGTTACTGCCTTTTGCAGAGCTTAATAACTTATCTGACAACTCTTGTCAAACCAGAATCCAGCCATTGCATTTACAAGAATGTAAAGCTGTAAGAAAACTGCATAAAAAAGCCAAAAGTTGACCACAAGAACTAAAATGTTTATCTTTTTAAATAACATATTTTATTCTGTTTAAAGGAATGTTTTCATCATGAATAATTGAGAGTTGATAATACAGTATTATTAACTTTAAATTTGAAAAAAAAAAAAATATTGGATCAATGTATAGATTTAATAAATCTAGCATCTGGGCTTACCAGAGGAAGTAAACACCCATTCTCACTGATGTACACCGATCAGCCATAACATTAAAACCACCTCCTTGTTTCTACACTCACTGTCTATTTTATCAGCTCCACTTACCATGTAGAAGCACTTTGTAGTTCTACAATTACTGACTGTAGTCCATCTGTTTCTCTGCATGCTTTGTTAGCCCCTTTTCATGCTGTTCTTCAATGGCAGCACAGCAATGCTGATGGAGTTTTTAAACACCTCACTGTCACTGCTGGACTGAAAATAGTCCACCAACCAAAAATATCCAGCCAGCAGTGCCCTCTGGGCAGCGTCCTGTGACCACTGATAAATGGTCTAGAAGATCAACCAAAGACCAACTCAAACAGCAGCAATAGATGCATACATCTACAAGGTAGACCAACTAGGTAGGAGTGTCTAATAGAGTAGACAGTGAGTGGACACAGTATTTAAAAACTTCATCAGCATTGCTGTGTCTGATCCACTCATACCAGCACAACACACACTAACACATGACCACCATGTCATTGTCACTGCAGTGCTGAGAACGATCCACCGCCTAAATAATACCTGCTCTGTGGTGGTCCTGTGGGGGTCCTGACCATTGAAGAACAGGGTGAAAGCAGGCTAAACAAGTATGTAGACAAACAGATGGACTATAGTCAGTAAAACTACAAAGTGCTTCTATATGGTCAGTGCAGCTGATAAAATGGACAGTGAGTGTAGAAACAAGGAGGTTGTAATGTTATGGCTGATCAGTGTCTATTGTAACTTTACGTCCAAGCCTGTTGTTATTTTTTGGCACTTAACTTTGTTTCTAAAACAACATTTCCCATTGCTAAATCCATTCATCTCTGGTGTTGCTGTCAGTTTTGGCATGCAAATCATGAAGCTATTGGGACATTGGTAGCCTAGTGGGTAGAGCTTTGGGATTCATTCAGAAGGTTGGGGGTACAACTACTAGCTTTGCTATGCAGCCACTGAGGGGCCCTAGAGCAGGGCCCTTAATTATTTTGGCTCCAGGGGTGCTGTACAATGATTGACCCTGCATTCTGACCCCAGCTTCCAAACAAGCTGGGATATGCAGAGAAATATTGTATACACGTACAGTATATGTATATATGGCAAATAAAAACATTCCATCTGCCCTAGATCAATATTTATAGTAGTTTTAGTAGTATTATACTAGTCATACATTTCTATTTCCAATTGTATAATCAATGTTCTATAATGGTTATCATTTAAAATGTAATGTTCTGGGTTATCACACTCCAATCAAATGATTGAATTCAGCTTCTGGTTTGTAGTATTACTCCACACAAGCAAATGAAAAAACAGCAAATGAATCCAAACATCTCATGCCAGAAGTTAAGCTTTCAGGTTATTTAAATAATTCAGCATTTTAGATTGAATGGTCAAAATTAATGATTTTTTTTATTTGGTCATTAGTATGGACAATCATAGCACACATGCAAATGTGTACTCACAAGATCAGACATTTTTAAATCCCTCTTTTATTAGATTTGATTCCAAAACAAGCACTGAAGCTCTACTTCCAGCTGCTCAACACAATCAGCAAGCCAAAATAACTCACAAATTACTAAATTGCCATGTTTGGGTTTCACTTCAGGGTTGGCGTGATTCCATGTCTGAGGGATTTCTGCATTTAGCTTTCAGGAAAACATTCCTACACACACCAAATACAGTGAAATCTTGTTATTCATACAGAGTTTGTTCCAGGAGTTTGCGAATTGCGATTTGTATGAATTCTGAATCAACTTTCCCATAACTGTATATTTATGTATTTATGTAAATAATGTAAATTGGATTAAATCATTCTAAACTAGAGTATGTTGACTCGCATACTGTGCAGTAAATAGTAAATTAGTACTAACACCAACATTGGTAGTGTGTTAACTTGATATAGTAATTAATAGAATTGTATGTATGTATATACACTGATCAGCCATAACATTAAAACCACCTCTTATATCACTCACACTTATCAGTTCCATTGACTATACAAAAGCACTTTGTAGTTCTACAATTACTTACTGTAGTCTATGTCTATCTATGTTTGTACATACTTTTTTAACCTGCTTTCACCCTGTTTGTCAATGGTCAGGACCCCAACAGAACCATCACAGAGCAGGTATTATGTAGGTGGTGGATCATTCTCAGCACTGCAGTGACAATGACATGGTGGTGGTGTGCTAGTGTGTGTTGTGCTGGTATGAGTGGATCAGACACAGCAGCGCTGCTGGAGTTTTTAAATACCGTGTCCACTGACCGCCCACTCTATTAGACACTCCTACCTAGTTGGTCCACCTTGTAGATGTAAAGTCAGAGACGATCGCTCATCTATTGCTGCTGTTTGAGTTGGTCATCTTTAAGACCTTCATCAGTGGTCACAGGATGCTGCCCATGGGGTGCTGTTGGGTGGATATATTTTTGGTCGGTGGACTATTCTCCGCACTGACAGTGATGTGTTTAAAACCTCCATCAGCATTGCTGTGTCTTATCTACTCATACCAGCAAAACACACACTGCAGTCCTGAGAATGATCCACCACCTAAATAATACCTACTCTGTAGTGGTCCTGGGAGAGTCGTAGAACTACATATTGTAGAACTACAAAGTGCTTCTATATGGTAAGTGGAGCTGATAAAATGGACAGTGAGTGCGGAAACAAGGAAGTGGTTTTATTGTTATGGCTGATCAGTGTATTCAGTACTGTTGCACTAAGGACTAAAGTATGTGGACATTTCTCACTGAATGCTGTATTCAATCTATCATATAAAAAAAAAAGTCATGTTTCAAACTTTGTAACTACAGTAAGGCTGTTTCAGTATAATTGCACTTGAGCAGTTTGTTTTGGAGTAACTGCAGTCTCTATAGTCATGACAATAGCCCTATCAAACTCCTTTGGGATGCACTGGAGCTTTAGTTGTGAGCCAGACCTTGTTATCCAGCATCAGTGATTGACCTTACTAAAGCTTTCTTTGACCAAACTTACCACAGATACAAAATCTTGCAGAAATCCTCCCTAAAGAAGTTAATGCTTCCAAAGCTGCAACGAGGGAGCCAAATTCATATAAATCTTAATGTTTTTATTCAACACCCAGGCAATTATTGTCCAAGAAGCATGCAAATTTGAAGATGCTCCTTTGAATATCATTTACACACTCATTTTTTTCAGTCTATTAGAATTCATCAATAGGGCTGGTTCGATATTGGCCCAAATTACTGGATCGGATATCGGAAAGAAAAAAACATGAAATCCGATCTAATACCATTGCTTAATGTAAAAACAGTTAATGTAAATAAAGCCATTGTTTGTGTGTAAAGCAAATAACACACAAAGATATGTTCCAACAGAGCTCCATTTATTGCCAGCTCAGTATGCAATTGCAGTAACTGGATGACATCATTAACATGTGCCACTGATCTACAACTCATCCGCAACAGCCATTCAGAAATTAAAACACACTGATCTACTTAAACTTTTAGCATTTAAAAAAAAACATCTACTACTGCCACATCTAAAAACACTGTTTAAACACAATAAAAATCGCTTTATAAATGATAAATTGCTCACCTGAGAAAAAAAAAAACTTGTCCCGGCTTGGAGATCTCTCACATCCTCAATGATTAATCCATTAGTGTTATGAAATAAAACAAACTACACCGTTTCCCGTTTAGCCACAGATGTCCTATTCAAAATCCAGCAGGGTTTGTAATAAGCGCGCTTTGGTTTTTAATAATCTAAAAACGTGACAGAACTTTAACGGAAAATCTCACATCTGCGTCAATTCTAATTGGTCCATCAAGTTTGATTGACATCCACATCTTCCAAATGTAGACACTTTTGTTAAACAAGCCAAAAATGCTGCTCAATGTTCTGTGTGTAAAAGTTAAAATAAAAACAGCAGTTTTGCATAAATGTGATGTTGTAGGTTCTGTATTTATTCCTGTATTTATTTATTTGTTTCACAGTCTGAGCATTGTTATTTAGATAGCTAGTTTAACCATGGTGCATTGAGACATGTATTATTACTGCTTAGATGTTTGAGAGGAGAAATGACGGTATCAAATTGGTATCAGTATCGGCACATACTCAATTTGCAGTATTGGTATCGGACATAAAAAAGTGGTATCAAGCCAGTCCTAATCCAGAATTACAGAAACATATTAAGGCTTGTAATTCAAGAGCTAACACTACAGTTCTGGAAATGTGACCTTCAGACATTCATTTTTAAAATAACTGAATAGTTACAGTACATGTAATTTCTAAAAGACTAGAGAAGGAAAAATCCTTAAAATCTTAAAGGTGAAAGAAAATGCGGAGTAAACAGAGTTAGTTCAGATGTCTTGTGTTGCACTGTTGGCCGTTAGTGTAGTAAAAGCAATATCTTACAGCAATTTATTTATGTGGAAAACATAATACAGTGGTTAGAATTCAAGGGCCTTTACTTTCAATTTGAGATTCATGTGTTAGTTATTTTTTTATTACAGAGTAATGTGAAAACTTTTGTTCATGGAGATCGCCCACACTTGACATATGTTGGATCGAGATTAAGCTGCAAAACGCTACTGTATTCCTTTTAACAAAGTTCTCACACCATCAGTGTGATAGAAAAAAAAAATATATATATATATAACCCACAGTGCTATAGTGAAAAGCATGCTGAATCCTCGTCTCTGTGACCTTTGTGTCTTTGAGAAACTTTTCAAAGCCCAGAAGTATTTAAAGAGTCACTTTGAAAATGTTGTCTGATAAAGAAGAGGGATAAGGACCAGAAAAAAAAAAGTAAGAATATGATACTGGTGAAAAGCAGACTCCCGTGCGGTATAAGGCAGTAGGGATTGCACTTTGATGGCGCCCTGTGTACTGACCCTAGGTCAGCTGCCTCTGATGGATGATCTTACATTATCGTGCACAACTCACATTTATTATATTGCCTAATGATAAAAAGATAAGGAAAGAAATGGATGATCCTGAAATCCAAGCCCACACACACAGCACCGTTGCCGATTGTGCCCGCGCCTCTGGGCAAGGCAGCCCATCTCCGCGAGGTAATAACGCAAAATAGGCGGGGGAAATGCTTGCACCGAATACAAATGTTGCCTTTAAGTGGGAGATGTGTGCCTGGAAAACGTGGCACCATATTGAAGGAGGAAGATTTAGCTCTTTAGCGGATTAATCACTGTCATCATCTGGGCATTGTGGAGAAGTAATTTAGATGGTAAATACTAACTTTGGCCATACATCATCGGTTGGTGCAACACACCAAAGGTGGGCTGTGCATTTAAGACGGAAAGGCTCTTATACGGAATACATGGCCAGGCATTTATCGTCTCAGAACAAGACATATTTAAAGAGGCTTATCGGAATATCATTTACACAGTCATAGATTTTTACTTAATTATAATTCAGACAGAATCACGGGAGCATATCAAGGCTTGTCATTCAAAAGCTAACACCACACATTTCTGGAAATGTGACCTTCAATCATTCACATTAAATTAACTGAACAGTTGCAGAACATGCCATTTCTAAAAGACTGAGAAATGAAAGACTCTTCAAGTAAGGTGAAAGTAAGGAAAATATTCACCGATCAGGCATAAAATTATGACCACCTTCCTAATATTGTGTTGTTCCCACTTTTGCTGCCAAAATAGCTCTGACCCGTTGAGGCATGGTCTCCACCAGACCCCTGAAAGTGTGCTGTGGTATCTGGCACCGAGATGTTAGCAGCAGATCCTTTACCTTCTGTAAGTTGTGAGGTGGGGCATCCATGGATCGGACTTGTTTGTCCAGCACATCCCACAGATGCTCGATTGGATTGAGATCTGGGGAATTTGGAGACCAAGTCAACACCTCAAACCATTCCTGAACCATTTTTGCTTTGTGGCAGGGCGCATTATCCTGCTGAAAGAGGTCACAGCCATCAGGGAATACAGTTTCCATGAAAGGGTCTACATGGCCTGCAACAATGCTTAGGTAGGTAGTACGTGTCAAAGTAACATCCACATGGATGGCAGGACCCAAAGTTTCCCAGCAGAACATTGCCCAAAGCATCACAATGCCTCCACCGGCTTGCCTTCTTCCCATAGTGCATCCTGGTGCCATGTGTTCCCCAGGTAAGCAATGCACATGCACCCGGCCATCCACGTGATGTAAAATAAAACGTGATTCATCAGACCAGGCCATCTTCTTCCATTGCTCCACGGTCCAGTTCCAATGCTCATGTGCCCATTGTTGGTGCTTTTGGAGGTTGACAAGGGTCAGCATGGGCACCCTGACTGGTCTGCGTTCCTTACGCAACAAACTGCGATGCACTGTGTATTCTGACACATTTCTATCAGAACCAGCATTAACTTCTTCAACAATTTGAGCCTCTTCTCATATAGCAAGGCTTATCACATGATTGTGGAGTGGCTTCTGACTATTCCTTAAAATAATAACAATCCTCAGATAATGATATTAAACAAGAAGACCTGACTCACAATTAGTAACCATTATAAAAATTGACAATGCTGTATGATGTTAAAAAAAAATGTAAAGCTAATAATGAAATACAACTGCTCCACCAAATTTGGATGAAGTTACTGTATGCAAATAATGACATGTGAACCACTCATGTAATCAATTAGCAATGTTAAAAGAAAAACATTTCTGCCACCATGTCCTCTGACTGATTGCTAAAACAATAGCCTTGCTGTCGACCTTGTTCACTGGCTTTCTAAGAAAAATAAATTATCAGAATGGCCGACAGTGCTTAATGTTTTTTGCCTTAAAGTACTTACACTCAGGTTTGGATTTCTTTAAAACGTTGGCCAACACTTCCTTTGGTGTGAGACAGGGATGGGGACTCGAGTCTGCGAATCGAGTTTGAGTCGCACGTAAGTCTTACACACAGCGACTTCAGACTCGACTTGGACTCGTTTCAAATGACTCGTAAACAACAAGAGTCCCTAGCGTCAACATGTGTTAACATTAGTTACGTGTGACAATTATATATATATATATAAATATATATATATATATATATATATATATATATATATATATATATATATATATATATATATTCTGATATTTTGATTTGGGACACAGCCTCTTCTTGTGACGCATCATAAAATGGTGAAATACCCAACGTGGTGGGTAGGGTATTGTTCCTATACCCTACGTACAGGAACAACTGGGGTAAGTGAAACACTTCTACAGAATTGGCGCTAATGGTTTTAAATTTAATAGCATCTGGAAGAACATAAGCTAAGGTAAGCAGTGGTTATGATTTTTTTGCTGTGTTTTGGATTGTGGCCGCTGTGCCGTGATTTATCGCACGCTTTTGTTTTGCAATGAAAACAAAACCTATCAGTTTAAGCTTTTAACTGGTTCCTTCTTGTTATGGAAATTACATTCATTTGCACAATGACTAGGAAAGTAAAGGCACTAAGTAAAACAGCAATACAGTCGCTAATCTGTTGTTTTTTTATCTGAACGTACATATTATTTGTTTATTTCTACACTACATTTCCAATATATGTTTTGTGTAGATTATATTGACTCGTGACTTGACTCTGACTGTAGTCTAAAGACTCGTGACTTGACTCGGACTCTAGCCTAAAGACTCGTGACTTGACTCGGACTCGTATTGTGTGACTTGTGAACATATCTGGTGTGAGGACACTTCCCACTTTCTATTAAATTTCTTCATTGCTTTGCTGAGTGACTCAATGCTTCAGAGTAAGGATTTGCATATGAGAGGAAGAAGAATGAGAACTTTGTATTACCTCCACCAGTCTAGGCTACAAATACATTGAATAAAAACTAATTCTGTTTCATGATTTCAATTGATGCACTACAACAAAGACAAGTCAACAAGCGCTTTGATCAGCATGAAAAGTCAAAAGCCTTTCCATGTTTTTAGCTCTAACAAGCTCATCCAGTCGATGTATTCAGGTTACGAATGAACACAGGTAGACCAAAATTCCCTTTTATCTTGTCTTGACTGCATTTGACAGTGGCGTATACTACATGTAGCCAATGCAGTCAAGTACATTAATTATTTACAGCCCCTCTATTTAACAATGCCTAGAGTGCACATTCCTTCAGCAAGATTCAAACGTCTTCATTATGCACTCTGTCACATGTTGAGGAAAACTGGAGTGCAAAAGCAAAAATATATCAGTTCCTTTACTGAATTTTTATACAGACCACCTAAAAACATGAACTGGAATTTTAGATATTGCACAAAGTTCTGGAAAAGTAGAAGAACAAAAGAAAATAGTTTTTAAGGCACTACTGAGATTATGACTGTAAAACTAACTATGATGTCAACTAAATACTCAAAAACCACACACACACTTTAAAAGTTTTTTTTTTTTATTAAGTGTATGCAACCCCATATCAGAAAAAGTTGGGACAGTATGGAAAATGCAAATAAAAAAAATAATGCAGTGTTCCTTACATTTACTTTAACTTTTATTTACTTTGTCAACAAATGCTTAAGAAAATTATTAAAATGTTTAAAAACTATGAACCTCAAAGAAAGATTGGAAGGGATTTGCATATTTTCCCTCTACAGTGCATAGTATCATTAAACGATTCAAGGAATTGTGAGGAATTTCAGTGCGTAAAGGCCAAGGGTGCTGAATGCTCGTGATCTTCAATCCCTCAGACAGCACTGCATCAAGAACCGCCACTCAACAATAGCTGATATAACCACATGGACAAGGGATTACATTGGCAAACCTTTGTCAAGCACTACAATACGGAGTTACATGCACAAATACCACTTAAAACTTTACTGTGCAAAAAAGAAGCCTTATGTTAACCATGTCCAGAAGCGGCGTCGACTTCTCTGGGCTCTGAGGCATCTAAGATGGACCATCACACAGTGGAAGTGTGTATTGTGGTCAGCTGAATCAGCATTCCAGGTCTTTTTTTTTCTTCTTTTTTTTAAGAAAGGAAAACCTGAAGCACTAAATCACTTGGTATTGCTTGGTATTGCTTGGTAGGGCAGTTGTAGCCTAGTGGTTACAGTACTGGACTAGTAATCAAAAGGTTGCTGGTTCAAGCCCCACCACTGCAAGGTTGCCACTGTTGGGCCCTTGAGCAAGGCCCTTAATCCTCAATTGCTTAGACTGTATACTGTCACAACTGTAAGTCATTTTGGATAAAAGCATCTGCTAAATGCCAAAAATGTAAATGTATCCTCGGTGGCAAAACACCTTTTAAGTGTAGTGAAAAAGAATGGCAACATTACAAAGTGGTAAGTTCTTTACTGTCCCAACTTTTTTTGGATGTGTTGCAGGCCTGAAATACAGGAATGGATGTTTTTTAAGAAATGAAATGAAGTTGAGCAGACAAAACATGAAATATCTCAGGTTCATCCTGTCTGCAATGAAATAAAAGTCAAAGTAAATATAAGAAACTCATTTTCCATGTTGTCCCAACTTTTTCTGATTTGGGGTTGTAGAATTGAACAGAAATATACAAGACGTCTCAGTAACAGAAAAAAAATATTAATACATACAAGCAATTTTAAGTACTTACTGTACATCAACATTTTAAGGTAAAAAGCATTTAGTTCCATTGACAAATGCCCATTTGCCCCATTCAACCCCCAGCCTTAGTATTTGGTGCTGACAACCTTTAATAAGCAATTTCGGTAAGTGCTAACAATCTTCTGGTGCCTCTCTTGTGGAATCTTCACCCATTCTTCTCATGTAAAAGCACATCTCAGCACATTGAGGTTTGATGGCTTGGAACTGCTTTTTTTTTTTTAATTATCTATGTGATCTAAATCTGGAGACTGAAAAGACCAGTCCAGGATATTCCAAGACTGATTGCAAGTTCCTGCAGCAGGAAGAAAAACATCCCTACATCATCACTGACCAACCTCCATGCTTGACTGTGGGGACAGTATTCTTCTGGTCAAAAACCTTGCCATTCTTGTACCAGACAAACCACTGATCTGTATGGCCAAACAGTTCCAGTTTTGATTTATTACCCAAAGAACTGTGTCCAAGAACTCTGTAAGCCTTTTCTAATTCCTTCTCATGTATTCTGGTTTACACTTCCTGTGCTTCTTGGTCAAGAGTCATGTGTGTCGTGGAGTCTGGCCATTAATTCCTTGGTTGTTAAGTGATCTTTTGAACTGCCACATTTGTCCCAGCCTTTATCAGGTCATCCTGTATGTCTTTTGCTGAAACATTATTTTTTCTTTGTTTGTCTTGGTAGGATTGCTAAGGCTTCTGGATGAAATTCCGGACTTTTGTGAACAGGCAGGTTTGCTGCTGTGCCATAGGTTAGGATCTTTGGACATTAATCCCAATAGTGTCTTTTGAAATGTTCAAGGTCTTAAAATGCATCCTATACTCAATGAAATGATATCCCTTTTCAGCTTTTGTGACAGCTCCTTTGTTTTCTCCATGATTGCAATACACCCTGAACAGTTGAATCTATGGACGGTGTTTATATAACACATCCCAGCTACAGAAACAATATAAGGCTCATTATTGAGTTCCAAATGGTTTAATCATGTTGTTACCCAACTTTAGGTTATATGGACTAGTATTACCTTTTAAGATCAGCAGTATTATTTAGGTGGTTGAATTATTGTGGCGTGGCAGTATTAACAAAATATCTTGCTACTCTAAAATACATCATCATTTAATAATTCACAACATTAATGAAAATTAATTTTACATAAAAACAAAAAAATACTGTAAAATGTAAACTTATAAAACATTACACACCTGATTTCATACTTTTTGATTCTTTCTTTGTGTTAGTCTTAAATAATACATGTATTTATTTTTAACCTAATTTAATTTTATTCTTGGGTGGCTCGGTGGGTAGCACTGTCGCCTCACAGCAAGAAGGTCCTGGGTTCGATCCCCAGGTGGGGCAGTCCAGGTCCTTTCTGTGCGAAGTTTGCATGTTCTCCCCGTGTCTGCGTGGGTTTCCTCCGGGAGCTCCGGTTTCCTCCCACAGTCCAAGAACATGCAGTCAGGTCAGTTGGAGACACTGAATTGCCCAGTAGGTGAATTCCAGGATCCAGGATACTGTGTGCCTTGCGCCCATTGAAAAGCTGAGATAGGCTCCAGCACCCCCCGCGACCCTAACTGGATAAGCGGTTAAGACAGTGAGTGAGTGACTTAAACCTGATTTCATACTTTTTTATTCTTTCTTTGTGTTACTCCTAAATAATACATTTATTTATTTATTTTATTTTGGCAATGCAAAATTTTCCATTCATTTCATTCAATTCTATGTAACTGAGATGTCACCACATGGATATGAATAAATGCGGTTGTTCCTCCTGTGCGTGTGCTGCATTGATCTACAGTTTTAATTTCACTGCATAAAGGGATTCTCTCTTATATAACTGAGGTCGTACATAAAATGGCTATGTGACAAACGTGTGCATATTGAAAGCATATTTCAAATAAATTAGTCAATGCACCATGTTACTTTCCAGTGCTCACAGGGAACAGTATGAAGTGATGGGGTGATAACAAATGTGAAACCATTCTTCTCGTGACATTCACACAACAGCCATGTCTAATATCAGCTGTCCAGAATGCAGAGACGATGGGAATAATAGATCTGATGCAATTTTGCCTGGAATAGCTCCATCGACGACCTGAAAAGTATGTGGCACCACTGGTAATAAGCTGGAATTTATCCAGCAGCTTTCCTTATCTCAAAATGAGCCGAGAGATTTTGCTAAGGGGGTTTGAGGTGCTTAAGTGAGGGTTTTAGGCTCAGAGTGTGTGATGGTCCATTCCCGCTTAGTAGAAGTTATACATCATAGTTACAAGACGTACATACAGTAAGATGTGTAATCATAAAGATATTTTACCACACTGATAAAAACCTACAGATACAAATATACAAATATATAAAGTCTTTACTATCAAAGCACATTTAAAATAAGCTAACACTAGTGGCCCAACCGCATGATAAAAATGTTGCAGTTGCCAAGAGTTATTATGATCAGGGTCATATCTTTTTATGTGCTATATTTATTTATTTCTTTATTGTGTGCTTTAAAAAGGATGCCAGGTATACCACATGTAAAATAGAAAATAAACCCAGTTTGCAGGATGCTTAATCAAGGTACAATAATACTGTGGCTAAAAAGAAGCTCGAAATGCCTGTGTCAATCCAGTTATCAGAAAAAAAGAGACAAAAGAAACCCAGAACAAGCTGTAAAAAGCAATGCACGTGCGCCCAGTGTGAATCCGAATGTGGGGTCGGCTCTGGAAATAAGCCATTACACCATCTTTGTGGCATCTCGCTTGACCATAGCAGTTTCCCTGTGATGCCTGAAAAGTGCTGAGACACTGGGTGAATTCCCAGAAAGAAATAAAAGTGTGCTGACATCATATGCCAGCAGAAAACTAGACCGGATTGAGCCCAGCATCACGATTCCAAAAATAGCAAATTGCTAACAGAGTAGCTGGCAAATTTTGAGAGGTTAACCATTATATATAGAGACACTTCCACCTGGAGCAAATGAACTCTTAACAAAGTGCGGGTGAGTGTCAGTAAAGAGGAACCGACACATCATCATCTGCAGAAGATAATAGGGTGGCACAGTGGCTCAGAGCAAGAAGGTTCTGGGTTTGATCCCCAGGTGGGGCGGTCCGGGTCCTTTCTGTGTTGAGTTTGCATGTTCTACTACTGTTTCTGTCATGAATGTAACCAAGGTGTGTAAAACATGACATTAAAAGCTTATTAAATATATAATCCCCTAAAACTGTTCCCGCCATATACCACAGAGTTTCAGGCTGTATTTCTTCATGCAATGCTGCAGAAGTGCAAAAATAGTAACAGCACCACCTATAATTATCCTTTTAAGGGACTCAAACTTTATAACAATAACGATATCACAATAATTAACAATAATTAAAACAAAATAGATCTAAATTATCTATATCCTTATCTATCTATATCTAAGAATAGCTCACAAACAACTTTTATTTTAAATAATGTTCAGCAGAACCTCCTTACATTAGGAAAAAAACTACAAAAAGTTCTTTACAGGTTTCTTAAAAGGAACACGAGCCTGTACTGTGCTGTTTCCACCACTGAGTGAGTCTGTATCAGTATCTACATTGGGGGGGGCATCAAGCGATCACTCAGCTCAGCTTTGATTTTGTCCTCTTGTGATGTTGTGAATACAACATTTTAAACATTTAAGGATGTGTAATGTGTCATTTTAGTCCTATAAAACTTTCAAACTGTATTAACCACTATTATGCGTCGTAGAATGATTCTATTCTATTGAACGGCCCTTTAAGCCAAAATAAAGGAACCGATTCGCGCATTTGGGAGTCGTTACATACATACGGCTCTTTAAAAGGAACCAAGACAAAAGATCCGACTCCCTATCGCAGAATTCACTGCAGCAGTTTCCCAGACGCGATTTTTTTACTCAGTAACGGATGTGATTTAAAATGTAGCGAATTACAATTCTTAGTACAAAACTTACTTAAGTAAAAGTAAAATTACAGGCTGTAAAATCTACTTTAAAAAGTACAAGTACACAAAAAAATCGACTCAATTACAGTAACGCGAGTAAAATGTAATTCGTTACTTTCCTCCCAATCCTGATCGCGCTCATCGGCTCCGTATTTTGATTCAGTTCAGCGGTGTTTGATTCAGTGAATCTTAATGAAACTCTTCTGTTTGTGTCTCGTTTTGCCGATCGTGTTTGCGCTCCTTATTACTGAATCTAACCGTTACCGTGTATAATCCTTGTTGTCTTCCGTTTACTGTTTTGGTTTTCGCTGGTTTTGGACTCTACCTGATTTTGTACACTGTTTTCGCCCTTTTTATATTAATATTTCCCTGATTTATATTCCGCGAGCGTCTGGTCAGTTTCTGCTTCGTGACATGTTGGTATTTTAATTAAAATATAAAGTATGTAAACAATCGCGATTGTCACATTCTAACATCGGGTGAAAATGTTCATTCGAATTAACCGAATTAATCGTCAAAATCGCCCAGCCCTAGTTTGAGGTTAATAAATATTTTTTGCCATCTGAGAGCTCAAACGTCATGCATATTCAACAGTTTCCAGCTCTGCCCAAATCAGCACTGACACAGCCACATACTATGACAGACCTGGATTGCTAATTTAGTTGACCACAATACACACTTCCACTGTGTGATGGTCCATCCTAGATGCCTCCAAGTCGACGCCGCTTCTGGACATGGTTAACATAAGGCTTTTTTTTTTTGCACAGTAAAGTTTTAAGTGGCATTTGTGCATGTAACTCCATATTGTAGTGACTGACAAAGGTTTGCTAAAGTAATCCCTCACCCATGTGGTTATATCAGCTATTGTTGAGTGGCGGTTCTTGATGCAGAGCTGTCTGAGGGATTGAAGATCACGAGCATTCAGCCCCCTTGGCCTTTACACACTGAAATTCCTCTTTATTCCTTGAATTGTTTAATAATATTATGCACTGTAGAGGGATAAATATGCAAATCCCTTCCAATCTTTCTTTGAGGTACATTGTTTTTAAGCATTTCAATCATTTGCTCATCTTTGCTCATCAAAGACTCAGCCTTTCCTGGATGCTGCTTTTGTACCAAACCATAATTACAATCACCTGTTGACATCACCTACTGTCCCAACTGTTTCTGATTTGCGGTTGTAGATTATTTGCAATCTTGTCATGAGAAATGTTCTTTTTGAACTCTGACAATTCTCTCAGATAGGTTTGGTGCAACATGATGAGCCACGGTCCATCATTGCTTGTAAAGACTGATCCTTTGGTGGTTTTTCCTTTCATACCCAATCACAAGTCCCTCACCAGTTAGCAATTCACCTGCTTATTGTGGAATGCTGTAACTTAAATATTCTATAAACTTTTTAGTCTTATTTTGCCTCTGTCCCAACTTTTTTGGAATTAGTTGCTGGCTTCAAAATATAAATGTGTTTTTATTTACAAAAAACAATGAAGTTTGTACAACAGTAAAAAAAAAAAGTATACAACCCCAAATCAGAAAAAGTTGGGACAGTATGGAAAATGCTAATAAAAATAAAGTGCAGTGTTTCTTACATTTAGTTTGACTTATTTCATTGCAGACAGTGAGAACCCATTATATTAACATAAACTGGTGGACACTTATTTTTAGGTACACTAATAGGATAATAAATTCAATTTTGGTTGTGACATAGCTCTTTGTACCCACCCATGGAGATCAAACAACTAAAGGGAGACCCCCCCCCCCCCCCCCTTTAAAAGGTGATGTCATAAGCAGACAATCTGTGTTGACCCAGCATGGCCTGCAGAAATGAAAAGCATGTGCAGCAGCAGCGAGTGGCCTGATAATTGACATCCTTGCTTTGAAATGCTGATTATGCAGAACCCACAAGGTCCTGCTGACTGTGCAAATGCTCTTATACAAAGGTCTAGATCAGAGCGATGACCCTCACAGTGTGGGGACCAGGCCTCACACCATGTCAAAATTGAGTCTGGAGATTCTCCAGGAACTCAAAGAATGAAGAACAGAGGATCTGTAAACGGTGCTGCTGTTCTGTGTTGTTTTAGCTTGTCTGTTTCACTTTCATCATGATCCTGGAGTACCGGTAGAACATTTTCTTTGTTGAATGGTGTTGGTAGGTATTCTTTTATCTGGTATAACTGCTTCATTCTGATCAGGGTCATAGTCTTAAAGCGTATTTTAAAAACAATGTGACCAATCGACCACATCATTAAACACTTACCTGTTTACTCAATCAAACCTAGGGACAATTTATAATAGCACATCTATCTACTGGCATGTTTTTAGAAGCTGGTAGAAATGTGTCATTTGTTTTATCTGACCTGCTTCATAAACTTAAAACTTTTAAAGTGAATTCTGTGAGTGTGTGGCATCAACCAGACAACACCATCCCTGCTACAAAATGTGGTGGTGGTAGCATCATGTTATTGGGATATTTTTCAGCAAATTAGGTTACGACTGGTGAAAAACAAATGGTGAACAGTACACACATCATAGGATTAAAAATATGTATTGTGTTTTGTTTAAAAAGTTCAAGAGAAAACGTTTTTAGGGTGCATTATGTCTATGCCATTCCTCTTTTAATTTATCTTCAGACATGTTTGTTTGTCTGTCTGTCTAGCCAAAAGCCAAACATCACATCTATGTCTTTATTTCAAAACCATGAGCATTCTGTTGACTCTTTGCAGCAAGATCAGGATTTTCTTTTTTGGAAAGTCTTTTTACTAAGCTTTGAATTATGACTGTGTCGATTATCAGTCACTTAAATATTAGTGAATTAGACATTGATACTGTGCAGTAAGTGTTGATTCAATTCATTTAATTCAAAACTTTTAAACTCCACGCCAGAGGCATATATCAACGCCAAATTCATACCACTTTATTATAGACCTCACTTTGTGCATGTGGCCGATTTCATACTAAATTAGGAAAAGACCTAACTGTTGCTACAGAGAGGAATCATTTGTATATAATGTCATTGTATGCTGTAGAATCTAGATGTCTCTTTACTGGAACTAAGAGACCAGTCATTAACCACCAGAACCATCTGCATACCATTATTCCTCCTCCATTAGACTTTACAGTGACTGCTAGCGATACTGTGGTCTGTTTGTACTAGAGAGAAGACTTGAGTACTGAGAAGAAGACAACGCACCTCTGTAAGTTGCTTTGCAAACAAATGTGGCATCAGTTAAGCCCAGATTTGTCTGTCTGATGTAGAAGCATCAATGATTTTTTTTTGCCTTATATTGCCTTATATTCCAAAAAAATATGCCTTATGTAACGGCTTACGGAAACTGAAGCTCGGGTAGATCAGAGGCACCTTTTAAATTTTGATATGAAATGATCTGATTTTAATGTTATTGTTACAACACAGTATAGGCTGGGGATTCATTTATATCCAGATAGAGGAAAAACCAAAAAGCCCAATGCTAAACAGCACAATGCACATTTAGGATAACCTGCAGAAGTTGCAGTGGTTAAGGTACTGGACTAGTTAACAGCAGGTTGCTGATTCAACACCCAACACTGCCAAGGTGACACTGTTGAGCCCCTAACTGTCAATTGCTTGCATTGTATATGATCACAATTGTAAAGTGCTTTGGATAAATACAGTGTGTTTGTATGTGTTCTTTCAAGATGACTTTCAGGTGCAACTTGGTTTATGAAGTTTAAGAACCACTGCTCGTCAGAATGACTGCTTTAAACCACTCCAAACAATGTGTCATGCATCACAGTTTTTTTAGGTTTGATTCCAATGGCAGAACCATGATGCTACCACAGTGTTACCATAGCATTTTTTGCAATGTTTTGATATGGTAATAGCTTGTTAACCATGTGTAATACATACTCAAATAGATCTACATACAGATTTGCTGGATGGGGGTGGCCGAGGCCCCACGATGGATTGGCTGCCAGTCTGGAGTTGCGTAACTGAATTTTCCACAGTGATTCCAGGTAAACTGGACCCACCGTGAACCTGACCTGATAAATGAATAATTAAAATTCCTGAAGCTGTAGCCAAGTCATGCAGTTAGTGTGGCTGCCTCACATTAATTTTACTCAATGTAATGCATAAGGCCATTACACTATTAATGCTCTCATTGTGCCAGTGTGGGTTTCTCTCCAGAATCTTGTTTTCAACCCACTACCCAAAACATGACAGTAGTCATTCATAGTGTATTCTTGGCATTACATTTAGTATTATCGTGTTAAATATACAGTATCACCCAAAATGTTTCAATGGCTCTGTCTGAAATTGCATACCTAAACAGTATGTACTAGATTTGAGGCAGTGTGCACTGCTCGGCCGGTAAAGCAGTACGCTCTTTCAGTACGCAAGTGTGCATTTGGACGCAACCTCAGACATACTAAGTCCACCATCTTACCAACGTCATGGGTCCTGGGTTCGATCCCCAGGTGGGGCGGTCCGGGTTCATTTTGTGTGGAGTTTGCATGTTCTTCCCGTGTCTGTGTGGGTTCACTCCGGGTGCTCCGGTTTCCTCACACAGTCCAAAGACATGCAAGTGAGGTGAACTGGGGACACTCAATTGTCCATGACTGTGTTCGATATAACCTTGTGAACTGATAAACCTTGTGTAATGAGTAACTACAGTTCCTGTCATTAATTTAACCGAAGTGTAAAACATGACGCTAAAATCCTAATAAACCAACAAACAAAACAGCGTCATGTGATGCATGACGTCACGTTGCCGCAGTTATAACAATTTTAAAATCAGTCGTTCTCCACAAAGCTTCTAATAATGTTATTCAGGATTGTACTGAATTATGAGATAGATTATGGGACAGCAATGTGCTGTGTTTGCACACTCAAAAATGGCTGCCCATGCAATAGGTCATCCTGGGTACTTGATGAATACTATATATTAAGACACACTACCCGCTCCCGCATACTGCTTTTGCATACTGTTCAGTTTAAAAGTATGCGATTTCAAATGCAGCCAATGAATTACAAATCTGTATTATAACTCTCTTTTTCTTTCTTTTTAACAGACTGTAGGTCTGACTCAGAAATATTCATTTGGCTCAGGCACAAAATTGCATAATAAAATCTGTGGCAGTCTGAATTTCTAACCCCAGAATTTTCAACCAGGAGAAGATAATGAATGTGATCAGTGTCATTATGACATTTTGTGATTCACCGTAAATGTCAATTTTGTAAAACTATCATAAAGCTACCCACAGAAGACCTGTAGTATAGTAGCTTAATCTAAAAAAGTCCATTTCTGGCATACATGACATTTTCTTGGATGAAGCATGATGTTCTTGAATCGATTTTATCAGCTCAACTTACCATATAAAAGCACTTTGTAGTTCTACAATTACTGACTGCAGTCCATCTGTTTCTCTACATACTTTTTTAACCTCCTTTTACTCTGTTCTTCAATGGTCAGGACCACCACAGAGCAGGTATTATTTGGGTGGTGGATCATTCTCAGCACTGCAGTTACACTGACATGGTGGTGGTGTGTTAGTGTGTGTTGTGCTGGTATGAGAAGATCAGACACAGCAGTGCTACTGGAGTTTTTAAATACTGTGTCCACTCACTGTCCACTCTATTAGACACTCCTACCTAGTTGGTCCACCTTGTACAGTGGGGTCAAAAAGTATTTAGTCAGCCACTGATTGTGCAGGTTCTCCTACTTAGAAAGATGAGAGAGGTCTGTAATTTTCATCATAGGTACACTTCAACTATGAGAGACAAAATGAGGAAAAAAAATCCAGGAAATCACATTGTAGGATTTTTAAAGAATTTATTTGTAAATTATGGTGGAAAATAAGTATTTGGTCAATAACAAAAGTTCAACTCAATACTTTGTAACATAACCTTTGTTGGCAATGACAGAGGTCAAACGTTTCCTGTAAGTCTTCACCAGGTTTGAACACTGTAGCTGGTATTTTGGCCCATTCCTCCATGCAGATCTCCTCTAGAGCAGTGATGTTTTGGGGCTGTCGCTGGGCAACACGGACTCCACAAATTTTCTATGGGGTTGAGGTCTGGAGACTGGCTAGGCCACTCCAGGACCTTGAAATGCTTTTTCCTGGAGCCACTCCTTCGTTGCCCGAGCGGTGTGTTTGGGATCACTGTCATGCTGGAAGACCCAGCCACGTTCCATCTTCAATGCTCTCACTGATGGAAGGAGGTTTTGGCTTAAAATCTCACGATACATGGCCCCGTTCATTCTTCCCTTAACACGGATCAGTCGTCCTGTCCCCTTTGCAGAAAATCTTGCTGGTTGGTAGGGGATCAAATACTTATTTCCCTTAATTAAATACAAATTAATTTATAACTTTTATTTAATGTTTCTTTTCTGGATTTTTTGTTGATATTCTGTCTCTCTCTGTTAAAATAAACCTTCCATAAAAATTATAGACTGTTCAAGTCTTTGTAAGGGGGTAAACTTACAAAATCAGCAAGGGAATATATATATATATATATATTTTTTTTTTTTTTTTTTTTTTTTTTTTTATTCATGTTTTACCACTGATTTATCCTGGATCATAGTGAGTCCAGTTTTCCCAGAATCATTGGGCCCAACCCCAAACACCAATCCATCACAGGGCCTAGATATTTTTTTGGGGGAAGGGGGACACTTTTAACCAGCATAAGCATTGAATCTTTTAGTGGGCTTGACCTCATGCAGACTGTGTATGGTCTGGACAAAGTCAACAGCCAGTATGACACCACTGCAAGGTCATCACCAGTAGACTCATTTATCAGCAAAGCCTGATTAGAAATATTGACAGGTAAAGTACCACAGAAGAACCAGGATGAGACCCAGACAGGAGGCAGTGGTGCTTTTTTACCATGCAAAACACGTAGTCTGTTGGATTAAAAGCAGCTTCAATAAAACCACCCACCAGTTGGTACAAGACACATAAAGACACTGTCAATGCCAGAATCAAGATGCTAGACATGACAGGCCAGCCTGTATGGAACAAAGGACACGACTGGTCTTTTTCTCCCTCTGAATATGTGTGGAATGTGTTCTATAAGAGAGGGAGGTCTGACTGCATTATTCATCCAGCTGACCCACTGACCCCTCCATCCAGGAGAGATCATGCAGGCGGTTTTTGGGGATTGATGGATGCTCCCTAATGTATGAACCTTCTCAAGTGAGAGTAAGACGGTGTTGATATATGTGCTCTATTTTAGTCTAGCATCATAGTTTACAATTATCTGATCACCACTGCTATCTTTATTTCCTTTTTTTATTTAGTCATTGCTGTTGTCTTTTGTCAAAAATGTGTAATTTTAATTTGAAACACTACACATTGACAGATTAAGAATAATGTGTTGCTGCCCTTTGTCCAGTGTTTTTGGTATTGGCTTTAGACTTACTCTGACCTTGATTAGAATAAAACTTTTTGCTGTTGGTACATTATGGATGGCATGGTAGTGCAGCAGACATACAGCGATGTGGGTCCCTGGTTTAATCCCCATTTTTGTTCATTGTCTGTAAGAGGTTTCGACATAAAGCTGTGCCATTACTCCCATCTAAGAAGTATATAATTTATACCATATATCAAACCGTGACTCTTAAACCTCGGCCCTCTACAGTATCAGTTTTAGTAAACAAACTACTTTTCAGCAATTGTATTTATTTTACTTATAAGGTATACTTATACTTTTTAGTTATACAGTGTATCACAAAAGTGAGTACACCCCTCACATTTCTGCAGATATTTAAGTATATCTTTTCATGGGACAACACTGACAAAATGACACTTTGACACAATGAAAAGTAGTCTGTGTGCAGCTTATATAACAGTGTAAATTTATTCTTCCCTCAAAATAACTCAATATACAGCCATTAATGTCTAAACCATCGGCAACAAAAGTGAGTACACCCCTAAGAGACTACACCCCTAAATGTCCAAATTGAGCACTGCTTGTCATTTTCCCTCCAAAATGTCATGTGATTTGTTAGTGTTACTAGGTCTCAGGTGTGCATAGGGAGCAGGTGTGTTCAATTTAGTAGTACAGCTCTCACACTCTCTCATACTGGTCACTGAAAGTTCCAACATGGCACCTCATGGCAAAGAACTCTCTGAGGATCTTAAAAGACGAATTGTTGCGCTACATGAAGATGGCCAAGGCTACAAGAAGATTGCCAACACCCTGAAACTGAGCTGCAGCACAGTGGCCAAGATCATCCAGCGTTTTAAAAGAGCAGGGTCCACTCAGAACAGACCTCGTGTTGGTCGTCCAAAGAAGCTGAGTGCACGTGCTCAGCGTCACATCCAGCTGCTGTCTTTGAAAGACAGGCGCAGGAGTGCTGTCAGCATTGCTGCAGAGATTGAAAAGGTGGGGGGTCAGCCTGTCAGTGCTCAGACCATACGCCGCACACTACATCAAATTGGTCTGCATGGCTGTCACCCCAGAAGGAAGCCTCTTCTGAAGTCTCTACACAAGAAAGCTCGCAAACAGTTTGCTGAAGACATGTCAACAAAGGACATGGATTACTGGAACCATGTCTTATGGTCTGATGAGACCAAGATTAATTTGTTTGGTTCAGATGGTCTCAAGCATGTGTGGCGGCAATCAGGTGAGGAGTACAAAGATAAGTGTGTCATGCCTACAGTCAAGCATGGTGGTGGGAATGCCATGGTCTGGGGCTGCATGAGTGCAGCAGGTGTTGGGGAGTTACATTTCATTGAGGGACACATGAACTCCAATATGTACTGTGAAATACTGAGAAGAGCATGATCCCCTCCCTCCGGAAACTGGGTCGCAGGGCAGTGTTCCAGCATGATAATGACCCCAAACACACCTCTAAGACGACCACTGCTTTATTGAAGAGGCTGAGGGTAAAGGTGATGGACTGGCCAAGCATGTTTCCAGACCTAAACCCAATAGAACATCTTTGGGGCATCCTCAAGCGGAAGGTGGAGGAACGCAAAGTCTCGAATATCCGCCGGCTCCGTGATGTCGTCATGGAGGAGTGGAAAAGCATTCCAGTGGCAACCTGTGAAGCTCTGGTAAACTCCATGCCCAGGAGAGTTAAGGCAGTTCTGGGAAATAATGGTGGCCGCACAAAATATTGACACTTCAGGAACTTTCACTAAGGGGTGTACTCACTTTTGTTGCCGGTGGTTTAGACATTAATGGCTGTATATTGAGTTATTTTGAGAGAAGAATAAATTTACACTGTTATATAAGCTGCACACAGACTACTTTTCATTGTGTCAAAGTGTCATTTTGTCAGTGTTGTCCCATGAAAAGATATACTTAAATATCTGCAAAAATGTGAGAGGTGTACTCACTTTTGTGATACACTGTATATACTTTTTTGCTTATTTAATTTGTTACTATACATTTAAAACAACAATAGACATACTGATAAATTAAAGTATTTTTATTTTTTAATAGCACAAGAGTGTATTTATATAAATATTAACAAATCAGTATTAAATTAACCCCAAATCAGAAAAAGTTGAGACAGTGTGGAAAATGCAGTGTTCCTAATATTTACTTTGACTTTTATTTGATTGTAGACAGTTTCAACCCAAGATATTTCATGTTTTGTCTTCTCAACTTTACTTCATTTGTTAATATACCCCCATTCCTGCATTTCAGACCTGCAACACATTCCAAAAAAAGTTGGGACAGGGGCAATTTAAGGCTAGTAATGAGGTGAAAAAAACTAAATAATTATGTGAAATGTACCTCAAAGAAAGATTGGAAGGGATTTGCATATTTCTCCCTCTACAGTGCATAATATTATTAAACGAGTCAAGGAATCAGGAGGAATTTCAGTGCGTAAAGGCCAAGGGCGCAAGCTTAAGCTGAACGCGTGTGATCTTCGATTCCTCAGACGGCACTGCATCAAGAACCTCCACTCAACAAGAGCTGATATAACCACATGGGCAAGGAATGAACTTGGCAAATCTTTGTCAAGCAACACAATACGGAGTTACATGCACAAATGCCACCTAAAACTTTACTGTGCAAAAAATAAGTCTTATGGTCAATGACGACCCAGTACTGTTGCACATCTTAAGACGTGTTTGCAGGAAAAATGGGACAAAATAAAGCTGAAACACTAAATTGCTTGGTATCTTTGGTGCCAAAACGTATTTTAAGTGTGGTGAAAAGTAATGGCAACATTACAAAGTGCCTTACTGCCCCAACTTTTTTTTGGAATGTGTTGCAGGCCTTAAATGCAGGAATGGATGTTTATTAATAAATTAAATGAAGTTGACGAGACAAAACATGAAATATCTCAGGTTCATCCTGTCTGCAATTAAATAAAAGTAAATGTAAGAAACTCTGTGTTTTTTCTATTATTATTTGTATTTTCCATGCTGTCCCAACTTTTTTCTGATTTGGGGTTGTCATTTTTTTTATCCATTTATATCCATGTGTTGATCTATTAGGGATATAAAGAGACAAAAATAACACATACATAACAGTCACGCTCATGCATTTGTATCATGTCTACGTGGTGCTTCTTAGTAAAGATGTATAAATAGGTGTGAATGGGAGCTCAAACTGTTTTAGGAATTTGTATATTAAATTAGTACAAGCTTTTGGTATGTAGCATGCATTAAACATTTAGCAAAGGCTTAAATTCAAATCATCTTCAAAAGTACTGTGTATTCCCCGCAGTAAACAAATCCTTACTAACACAGACAATGAGACACCATTTTGCAACCTCTTTGTTAGAATGTGCAAGATCAGTGCTCATGTATTTACTGAAGGGGTGTCAATTGTTGTTTGGTCAGCCAGGGGAAGTTAATTTCATCATCTGAGTAGCTAGCATACAGAAGAGCCTTGATGCTTGTCTTGCAAGAGTCCTGAAGTCTGGGCAAATACACTGATCAGCCTTAACTTTAAAACCACCTCCTTGTTTCTACACTCACTGTCCATTTTATCAGCTCCAACTACAATTACTGACTGTAGTCCATCTGTTTCTCTACATACTTTTTAACCTGCTATTACGCAGTTCTTCAATGGTCAGGACCCCCACAGAGCAGGTATTATTTAGGTGGTGAATGATTCTCAGCGGTGGTGTGTTAGTGTGTGTTATGCAAGTATGAGTGGATCAGACACAGCAGCGCTGCTGGAGTTTTTAAATACTGTGTCCACTTACTGTCCACTCTATTAGACCCTCCTACCTAGATGGTCCACCATGTAGATGTAAAGTCAGAGACGATCGCTCATCTATAGCTGCTGTTTGAGTTGATCATTTGGTTGGTGGACTATTCTCAGTCCTTCATAACGTGTGCCAACAACAGCTTCCACTCTCCTGGGGATGCTTCTCACAAGAGTGTTTGAGGAACTTTGTGCTCATTCACTCAAAAGAGCATTCAGTTTAGTGTTTAGGTAGAGTTGTTTGAATAAAATGTCTGAAATATCTGAACTTGACAATAAAAAGGGGTGTCTGAATACTTAATACAACATCTTCCATGGATTACAGATAATGTTTAGGTAAATATAGACTGGTTTATTTAGGCTCTGTAGATGAGAATCATTGTTGTAAATCTGCAGTGTACAGCTACAGGAAACTGCTAGATGGAATGCAGCCACGATGTGGGATGAGAGTATGTGGGAGTACTCATGTGTGGCTGGATTCTGAATGAGTTTCAGGCAACTGGTGGTAAAGAAAAAAAAAAAACCTGGCAGGGAAGTGTTACTGATGTCCAGCCTTGGAATGACAAAGGACAAAACAGGTACCATAACCATTCTAAGATTGTGAGAAGGAAACCTTCATAACCAGGTTAGCAACACGAATAAATGATCCCATGATTATCCAGTTCTACTTGACAATTTCTTGCATTTCACATGGTATAATATGATCATTTATCCTGACCTGGCCTTGCTTGGGTTAAGCTTGAAGTGATGAGCTGACAAATAATTTGTTTGCCAGATATGCTAATATACGAGTTGTATATAGGAATACAAAATAAGTGTCTGAGCAGAGGATAGTAATAGTATGAGAAGCCGTGTAAGGATAGCACTTCACCACAAGAAAGAGAAAGTGAGTGAAAGTGTACAAAATGGAAAAAAGCCAGTACTAAACCAAGTAAACCCTTTGAATGCCCCACTGGTCATGATGTGTAAAGTACAACCCCAAATCAGAAAATCTGAACACCAAATGTAAATATGCAAAGTTTTAAAACAATGTACCTCAAAGAAAGATTGAAAGGGATTTGCATATTTTCTTTACTACAGTACATAATATCATTAAACCATTCAAGGAATCGGGAGGAATTTCAGTGCGTAAAGGCCAAGGGCTTAAGCTGAACGCCCGTGATCTTCGATCCCTCAGATGGCACTGCATCAAGAGCGGCCACTCAACAATAGCTGATATAACCACATGGGCAAGGGATTACTTTGGCAAAACTTTGTCAAGCACTACAATACAGAGTTACATGCACAAATGCCACTTAAAACTTTACTGTGCAAAAAAGAAGCCTTATGTTAACCAGAAACGGCGTCGACTTCTCTGGAGGCATCTAGGATGGACCATCACACAGCGCAAACGTGTCGGATAAATCAGTGATGGCAGCATTAATACAGAAAAGTACATTGAGATCTTAGAGCAACATATGCTACCTTTAAGAGGTCATCTTTTTCAGGGACGTCCATGCATTTTTCAACAAGACAATGCAAAACCACATGCTGCACACATTACAGAGGCATGGCTGTGAAAGAAAAAGGGAGAATGTGTGGAGAATTTTGAAACGAAAAATGTGACAATGACGACCCCGTACTGTTGCACATCGTAAGACGAGTTTGCAGGAAGAATTGGACAAAATAAAACCTGAAACACTAAATCACTTGGTATCCTCTGTGCCAAAACATCTTTTAAGTGTGGTGAAAAGAAATGGCAACATTACAAAGTGGTAAATGCTTTACTGTCCCAACTTTTTTTTGGAATGTGTTGCAGACCTGAAATGCAGGAATGGATGTTTATTAATAAATTAAATGAAGTTGACCAGATAAAACATGAAATATCTCAGGTTCATCCTGTCTGCAATCAAATAAAAGTCAAAGTAAATGTAAGAATCTCTGTGGGGTTTTAATTATTATTATTTGCATTTTCCATGATGTCCCAACTTTGTCTGATTCGGGGTTGTAGATGAAAATTTTCTTTGCATATCACAGTTGAAATTCAGATTAAGTCTCTGAGGGGAGAATCTATGTAAGGATGGTACTTCAGCAAGAAACAGGATGAGTGAAAGTGTACAAAATGGAAAAAAGCCAGTACTAAACCTTGTGGAACTCTTTGAATATCCCACTTGACTCGATGTGTACAGTAGGTTAAATTTTTTCTTTGCATATTTCAGTTCTTTGTAGGTTGGGGTCAGGCTTTATGTGGCATCCATGGAACAGAGAAGGATAAGGACCTTGCTCAAGGTACCAGCAGTGGCAGCCAGGATTTGAACTCTCAACCTTGATGATAGTCCAGAGCCTTAGCAGAACAACACTTAATAATTGCACATAATGTTATTTGCTTGCTGCTGCTTGCTGACTATCCTAACACCCTGTATGATGGACAGCGAAAGAACCTTTTTCTGCTCCCTTAAACCATAAATGTTCCATGTTCATTCACACTCATGTTTTTTCAATGTGGCAAAATATGTTCTGAATGTTATTGAAGACTACACCACATGAGCGACTTGTCTGAGCAGGCAGTGATGTATTTAATTTCTTATGACAGCTTTTTGTTAAGAACATTTGAAACTAGTTCAGGTTCTGCAATCCCTGGAGGTAAAGGGTTCACCTAAATCACTCGCATTCAACGTGTCGGGGAAAAATACAGGGTTGTGAGAGCAGCAAACAGTATTACATAACTACTGCTGGAACAAGTTTGAACAGCAGCATTGCCTTCAGCTATGTGCTCCAGATATATCAGCTATTTCTGTGATACAACTAACCTGCTCTGTCTTTCTCACCTTCACCCTCATCAACACTCAATCCTGTCAACACTGCTATTCTCTGTTCTTGTGCCAAGCACCAAGACATGTTCTGCAGGTATCTGGCTTTTGCTTAGCCTTGTAGAAAAAAACAATAATCATCATAATAAATAAATTAAACACAAACACACACACACACATTTGCCCTATTTTCTTTAGCTCCACTTTCCCAAATTTCCACAATTGAGGAGAAGCACAGAAAAGTCAAAACAAGGAGTTGATGAGTAAGTAATGTGAACACAGACTTGTAGCTGATGGGCAATGTTTGCAAAGCAAACAGGATTAAAAGCATATTTCTTGCCACTGGCGCTGTGTGCTAAAACACAGGCCGGTTGTTTGGACAGCAGAGCTCAGTGGGTGGTATGTATTCTTAACTCTTTGATTTTGTACATCCCACCCCCTACTCCTGTCTATCAGGACTGATCTATATTTGAGAGTAATATATTATTCCAAATTTACACCGATGAGGCATAACATTATGTCCACTGACAGGTGAAGTGAATAACACTGATTATCTCTTTATCACGGCACCTGTTAGTGGGTGGGATATATTAGGCAGCAAGTGAACATTTTATCCTCAAAGTTGATGTGTTAGAAGCAGGAAAAATGGGCAAGCGTAAGGATTTGAGCGAGTTTGACAAGGGCCAAATTATGATGGCTAGACGACTGGGTCAGAGCATCTCCAAAACTGCAGCTCTTGTGGGATGTTTCCGGTCTGCAATAGTCAGTATCTATCAAAAGTTGTCCAAGGAAGGAACAGTGGTAAACCGGCGACAGGGTCATGGGCGGCCAAGGCTCATTAATGCACGTGGGGAGCAAAGGCTGGCCCGTGTGGTCCGATCCAAAAGACAAGCTACTGTAGATCAAACTGCTGAAGAAGTTAATGCTGGTTCTGATAGAAAGGTGTCAGAATACACAGTGCATCACAGTTTGTTGCGTGTGGGGCAGCAAAAGGGGGACCAACACAATATTAGTAAGGTGGTCATAATGTTATGCCTAATCTGTGTATTATTATGTGATAGAGCATACTTAATAAATTATTCCTGATCATGTCACTTTAAACAAGTAAATAAAATAATTTGTTCATTCTTTCATCCATAGTTTTATCACTGCTTTATCTTGATCAGGGTCGCAGTAAATGGAATTTACTGGACAAAAGTTGGAAACACCCTGGACAGGTCACCACTTCATCACAGGGCAAACTCACGCACACATACACACACACCCAGCTAGGACAATTTTGTATCTGCAACAGGATTTCATGTCTTTGGACTGTGGGAGTAAACCAGCGTACCCAGAGGGACCCAAGCAGACACGGGGAGAACATGCAAACCTCACACAAAAAGGACCCACATTGTTCCACCTGAAAATTAAACCCAAGACTTTCTTGCTGGGAGGCGACAGTGCTACCCACCGAGCTATGGTGCCACCCGTAAATAAATAAATACACCTAAATTGTTTAATATTATTAGAAGTTTATGTTAATAACAAGCCAGTGGGACTCAGTGTAAGCTTGCCTTTTATGTAACAGGCACTTTAGCACAAGTCAGCACAAATTATTATTTATTTATTTTCTATTTTATTTATGCATTTTCTCCCATTTTTTCCCCAATTTAGCATAGTCAATTTGTCTTTTGCTGCTGGGGGATCCTTAATTGCAGTCGAGGTGGGTATATTGCTGCTCACGCCTCCTCCAACCCCGTGCAGCCCTTAGCGGAACCCTTTTTCACCTATGCACTCTGCACAGGCATCTCTCTATCTGCCAATCAGGGTCCTTACACAGCTTTTGAAGACCCCACCCACATAGTCCATTCATCCTGCCCTAGCAGAACCATGTCTGCTGCAGGCACCTCCAATTATGCCCTCTAGATGGCGCCCAGCAGACCGGTTGCAATGCCGAGTTTCAAACCGAGGAGTTCAGAATCTCGGCGCTGGTGTGCTAGCGAAATATCCCGCTGTGCCACCTGGGTGTCACATTTATTTATTTTTTTATTATTATTATTTATTTATTTAATTTTCATCAACCACTTTATCCTGGTCAGGGTCGCAGCAGGTTTTGTTCCACTAGAAAACACTGGGTGCAAAGCAGGAATACCCTGAACAAGGTGCGAGCCAATTATGTCCAAGTAGACATCTAACTGGCTGATACCACTACTGAGATCTCTGAGAACACAGATCTCTGCAACATTGCATCCTGTTTCTATTTCTAAATTTTAGTAAACAAGCTTGCACTTCTTTCTGGAAGAAACGTGTGGGATTGTATTATATTTCCCGATTTACATTATTACATTGCCAGCAAATCTGTAAAAAGTATATATTTAGACAACAGAGCATAATAGAACAGACACAAGCTTAAGGCAAGTGCCATAGATCATCACAGTCATGATTTCTTTTTCCACACCATAACACACTTCATCTCGTATCAAAGAAGCCCTGCATTTTATAATGAATATGCTTAATATGCTTTAATACTGACAATACCTTCCACCAAAAAGTAGTTCCACAACAGATCAGTTGTTGCTATGCAACTGTTACACAATTCCCTTGTCTGCCTTAACACACTAGGCTACAAAAGGCATATATGGCTTATATAACACTTAGTTTAAAATACAAAATGCAAATGAGCAAAGATGAAATATAAAAGGACTCTTAAAAATAACTAAATTAAGAATTAAAAGATTGAATTTATTTACTAATTAGGATTATTGCATTATTTGTACACTGAACAGGCATAACATTATGACAGGAGGAAGGAACAGTGGTAAACCGATGACAGGGTCATGGGCGGCTAAAGCTCACTGATGCACGTGGGGAGTGAAGGCTGGCCTGTATAGTTCGATCCAACAGCTACGACGAGCTACTGTAGCTCAAATTGCTGAAAAACTTAATGTTGGTTCTGATAGAAAGGTGTCAGAATACACAGTGCATCACAGTTGCAGGGCTGTTTTGGCAGCAAAAGGGAGACCAACACAATATAAGGAATGTTATATATATAAGTATAATGTTATGCCTCATGGGTGTATATGGTAATGTTTCCACTGAATCTGTAGTCGACACTCCATCACAGGAAACACACACACACATACAATGCATCTGTAGTCACAGTCCTCTGGCTAAACAGACTGCAGGCCAAATGTTGTCTTAAACTCATCCAATGTATACATTTCTTGTTTTGTATAAGCGATTAATAGATTTAGTGTAATAGTGTAAAAAATATCAGCACAGTTAGAACGCCTCTCAACCAATCAGATTGTAAATTCAAAATTAACTGTTGTATAATATATTCATTTACATTACATTTAAGGCATTTATCAGAAGCGTATATTTACAATTGTGACCATATACAATGCAGGCAAGTGAGGGTTAAGAGCCTTGCTTAAGGCCCCAACAGTGGCAACCTGGCAGATGTGGGGCTTGAACCAGCATATCATATATTTAAATTAATTTGGTCTGGGTCCTTTCTGTGCGGAGTTTGCATGTTCTCCCCATGTCTGCATGTGTTTCCAGTTAGGTTAATTGGAGACACTAAATTGCCCTATAGGTGAATGGGTGGGTGTGTGTGTATGTGTGTCTGCCCTGCGATGGACTGGTGCCCCGTCCAGCGTGTTACTGTGTGCCCTGTGCCCATTTAAATGCTGGGATAGGCTCCAGCACCTGAACCACCAACAAAGAAACAAAACAAAGAAGCTTATTTAGTAAGATCACAATGGGCAGTGGTCATTCAGCAGTTAAAGTACTGAAATAGTAATCAAAGGGTTGCTGGTTCAAGATCCACCTCTTCCAGATTGCCACTGCTAGGCCTCTAAGCAAAGCCCTTAACCCTAACTTGCTTAAACTGTATTTGGTCACAATTTTAAGTCGCTTTGAATAAAAGTGTCTGCTAAATGCCATGAATGTAAATGTAAACAAACCAAGCACACACCTTAATACTCTATGAGCCTTTTGTATAAATTGCTAAGAAAGACTCTTTTGTGATTACACTAATCTAGATAATTGGAATAAGCACTGCAATATTTACTTAAAAATGGTATGTCCTTAAGTACATCAACTGTGGTATTAGCATGTCTCACTTATTTACTTTCTTATTTACATTGCAGTACATTTTTATTAAAACCAGTGGTAATTATTATTCGGTCGAATCCCTTTGTATAATACCTTAATATTATACTAAACTGACAAAAATACCAAATGAGATTTGACTTGTGTCACCCCAGAACAGAAATCTGAGGTTACAGTGGACAGATGGCATAAAAATCACAGTCTAGTCTTAAAAATCATAAATCTTGATTTTTGCTGTGACGTGCAGATTGTAGGTTAAGAGTTTGGCATGAACTGCATCTTTTTGTCTGGCAGGAGTCTTCTGCTGTTGGCGTCCATCACGGTGTGTTGAATGTTTCTGCTCACTGAACTTACTGAAACCTTCCCGTCAGATTAAACAAGTCTGGTCATTTTCCTCTGACCTCCCTTATCAAGATGATTTTGTCTGGAGAAACTGCCACTTACTTGATTTTTTACTAGGGTCTGTTTAAAGGCAAATGTGAGTTAAAACCCCTGTAGATTAGCAGTTTTTGATGTACTCAAACCAATCCTGCTTGTTCTGAAAGCAATTCCACTGTCAAATGCCACTGTTAAAAAATGATCAGTCACATTATGTCTCCATTCTGATGTGTAATGTACACATCAACTGAAGCCCTTGACCCATATCAATGATTTTATGCGCCGCTTACTGCTGCATGACTGACTAGATAATTACATAAATGAGGAGTATATGAGGTACTAATAATGAGTCAATTATGAGTATAAACAAATAACTAGGTTATATAAACTGTAAACATAAGTGTGTATGACAAAAGATGTTCTAAAATTGGTGGTAAAACAGGTCTTTTGTAGGAGCTGATTTTAACTAAGTAGACCTATATTAACCACTTTCAAGAGGTTACTTTTGGCATTTTGTATAAACTAAGTATAGTTTTTGATACAGTTGTTTGCCAGTTGGTTCTGGGAGTGGCATTGAGTTTAAAAGACGTTAAGTTTAAAAGGTATTTTTTTGTCTCATAAGGATGTATGGGAAACCTGTAAATGTGTTCCATGGTCCTGTGGAACTGCATATATTTTAGGCTAATGTAGAAGAATGGGGTTGTTCTTGACACTTATACACTGAAAATAACATTTAAATACAATTAAAAACAGTTAAAATCAATAAAAATACAATAAAACCTGCACTTTACTTTTACTTCTTTATTGTTTCATTATGCTTCTTAATCGTGTAGATGCTTGATGTTGGAATACCGTATTCCATTCAGTAAAGACGCGTTCACATGAGAAGCGACAAAATCGCTTTTACGCGTGCCGTTACTGTGCGCAAAGCTTAACGTGATATTGTACTAAAACAAAAAGCGAGGAATTTCATTAGTGAAGAGAACTTATGAGCAGTAATAATTAAGAGAAGTTTAGTGTTTCTGTGTTGTTCTTTTAATACATGGTCACATCAAGCTTTTTTATTTTCTTGGAAAATAATGGGGTTGTTTTTGACAATTATACACTGAAAATAACACAAATATAATATAAAAACACAAATACAAATGAAAACAGTTAAAAATCAATACAAAATATAATAAAACCTGCACTTTACTTTTATTATTTATTGTTATCTTATGCTTCTTAATCGTGGAGACGCTTGATCTTGGAATACTGTATTCCATTCAGTAGGGGCGCATTTAGATGGAAAGTGGCAAAATAGCTTTCAGGCAGGCTGTGCCATTATTGTGCACAAAGCTTAACGTGACTTATTGTACTAAAACAATGAGCGAGGAATTTCTTTAGTGGAGAGAACTTATAAGCAGTAATAATTAAGAGAAGTTTAGTGTTCCTGTGTCGTTCTTTTAATACATGGTCACATCAAGCTTTTTTTTTTTTTTTTTACTGATATGGGTTTTAGACTCTCTCGGAAAATAATGGGGTTGTTTTTGACACTTATACACTAAAAATAACACAAATATAATATAAAAACACTTAAATACAAATGAAAACAATAAAAAAATCAATAAAAAAACATAATAAAACCTGCACTTTACCTTTACTTATTTATTGTTACCTTATGCTTCCTAATCGTGAAGATGCTTGATCTTGGAATACTGTATTCCATTCAGTAAGGGCGCATGTAGATGAGAAGCGGCAAAATAGCTTTCACGCTGGCTGTGCCATTATTGTGCACAAACTTAACGTGACATTATACTAAAACAACGAGCGAGGAATTTCATTAGTGGAGAGAACTTATGAGCAGTAATAATTAAGAGAGGTTTAGTGTCCCTATGTCATTCTTTTAATACGTTAAGTCACATTAAGCTTTTTTCTTTACTGATAAGTGTTTTAGACTCTCTCTGAAAAGCTGATTCTCACAATTTCTCTGCACCCTGAGCTAAAACACAGGTTTAAAAGTGAAACAGGAGAAAAGTCCAGCTAAACGCAGATACATGTGGAGCTTTCAGAGTGAATCTGACGGTTATTCCACACAAATGCAGATTCGTCTCATAGTCGCACATTTTACTGCACCACTCAAGCCAAGTGCTGAACAAAGCAGCTGTTCATTGTTATTTTGAAATTAAATAAATAAATAAATAAAAAGCTGAACACATTGAGTTTATGGTAAACGCTGAGTTTAAGGGTACAAATTTCTCCACGAAGGGCGAGTTTTGAGTTTAGGGGACGTCGAGTTACAAGCTACCACTGTTTTATAATACAATATTTATTTAATGCTGAATAGTTATTGCAAGTTACAGTGGTGCAATCCTAACACTATATTAAATGTTATTTTCTTGGGCAATTCTGTGTTGTAGTAATGGTAGAGTTAACTTTGCAACTTCCACTAATATTCTCATATTTTTTAGTTTTGGGCTCCGTAATGATATTGGTAGATGCATCTAAGTGTGAATTGCATGATGCAAAAGAATGAAAATGGCTACTTTAAATTCATATTTAAAATATGTGTGCACAAAAGTGTCCTGAATTTTAAGCCTTTTATGGGGTGACACTGTTGGATCTGTTTCTTTGTTTATTGTTCCCTTTTAAAGACATCAGGTGGTAGGTCGATACAACAACTCATTCTGTGTGTGCGTACGTGTGTGTGTGTGTGTGTGTGTGTGTGTGTGTGTGGAATGGGGGAGGGGGGAAAATGTGTTTGTGTGTGTCCTGTCACGTCTCCTCGCCCCATGTGGGGCTGATCAGTTCCTCTGCCGTGACTACAAGGCAGTCTGGGAGAAAAGAGTACATGTCAGGGGTTAAAGGTCAAAAGGAGGCATCAGGCCAATGGCTAGGCTATCGCTGGTTCCACTCGTGGTAAATGATTTGGATTGCTAAAACCATTTGGTGTTGACTCTCTCTCACTCTCTCTCTCTCTATGTATCTATTCTTTCTCTTTCTTTTTACTGCACTATGCAATTTTATATATGTTCTACTTCGCCCACCCAACACCAGCAGGTAGTGTAGGTGTATCATAGCGTCAGGGTCCTGGAGATCTGGCTTTGGTCTTGACTTGTTTTTAACTTAGACTTTCTCCCATGTTAGTGGGTGGACTCGTTCATCTAAAGTGTCTTTGAGTGGTGCCCAGGTGGTGCAGCGGGGTTTTCTGCTAGCACACCAGTGTCGAGATTCTGAACTCCTCGGTTAGAAACTCGGCATTGCCACCGGTCGGCAAGGCGCCATCTAGCAGGCATAATTAGCAGTGCCTGCAGCAGACACGTCTCTGCTAGGGAAGGGATGTCCGGACTATCTGGGTGGAGTCTTCAAATGCTGTGTAAGGACCCTGATTGGCAGAAAGAGAGGCACCTGTGCAGAGTGCATAGGTGAAAAGGGTTCTGCAAAGGGCTGCATGCGGGTCGGAGGCGTGAGCAGCAATATACCCACCTTGACTGCAATCAGGGATCCCCCAGCAGCGGAAGACAAATTGACTATGCAGAATTGGGGAGAAAATGAGAGAAAATGATTAAATAAAATAGAAATAAATAAATAAATAAATAAAGTGTCTTTGAGTAAGTGAGTAAGTGAGTGAGTAAGTCTGGTGCCCCTTGATGGACTTGTGCAATACCAAGGGTGTATTATTTCACTGCACCCAGTGTTTCCAGTTTCTCAGGCCAATTTCCATTATCTGAGCAAAATAAAGAACTGGAGCTGTTAAGATTCTGCCTGAAATAGATCCTGTGTTTATTTTGACCACACACAGTAAGAGGAATGGATTAAGTAGCCTAGGAATTTTGATTAACATGTAAGAAACTGCAAACATTAGTCAAGTCTCAAACAACACCTAATGTTTTGGGAGCATTTCCAGAAGAAAGCCACTTGCTTAACGCCTACAGTTTGCCAGCTGTTACTGGAACTTTCAGTATGACTGTGTTCCAGAGTCAGATGACACCAAAACAGGTTTTTGGCAACAAACACCAAATGTGGTTTAGTGCTTAGATAGCTATGCTAAAGAGTATCACTACAGCATTAGGGTTTTTCTTTTTTTCTAACCCCAAAAGAAAAACTGTGAGATGATCTAAAGTGGAAAGTTAAAATCAGAAGGATCTGAAAAGACTCTATATGGAGGAATAGTCTTAGATCCCTTACCATGTATTATACACACTTATTAAGCTGTATAAGAAAAGAATCAGAGCTGGTATCTTGGCTAAAAGAGGCTGAACAAAGTATTAAATCAAGTATAAATTTAGGAAACATATTTTTCAATGCATATCACTATAATTTTAATAAAGCTAAGCTTTTTGTTAATATTTTAAATAAACCATCTAAAGGACAAGCAGTAAATGTCTGGTTCCATTTGGAAACACTGGGCACAATCTTTAGACATAGCCAATCATGTCTGCCTAGACGCCCAGCTGCCCGATAGCACTGCTGAGATTCAAACCCAGATCTGGTGGGCTAGCACCAGAGATGTTCACAAGTCACAAAATAGTCTGAGTCAAGTCACGAGTCTTTAGACTAGAGTCCAAGTCAAGTCACGAGTCTTTAGGCAAGAGTCCGAGTCAAGTCACGAGTCTTTAGGCTAGAGTCTGAGTCAAGTCACGAGTCAATATAATATACACAAAACATATATTGGAAATGTAGCATAGAAATAAACAAATAATATGTAAGTTCAGATAAAAAACAACAACAGATTAGCAACTGCATTTTGCCGTTTTGCTTAGTGCCTTTACTTTCCTAGGTACCAGTTAAAAGCTTAAACTGACATGAAAACAAAAGCGCGATAAATCAGGCACAGCGGCCCAAATCCCAAACACAGCAAAAAATCCATAATACTGCTTACCTTAGCTTATGTTGTTCCAGATGTTATTAAATTTATAACCGTGTGTCCCATTAGGAATATAATCCGTTATTTTGTAAATGTGCTTACAATTAAAAACCTCCAAACTTTTCCCGGTTGTGAAGTAAAACACTGACTCGTTAGAAAGCCACATCATCTGTGTGACTCTGCAAACTAAAATTAAAATCAGAAGGTCTGATTGATTCAGAAAGCGGTTCTTACAATCATTAGCGCCAATTCTATAGGAGCGTTCCATTCACATTATCTGTTACTGTGAAGTGCACTACATAGGGTATTCCATTATTTTAAGTAGGGAGCCGGAAGCTGGCTGGAACATTTAACATTACGTGCGTTGCAGGTTAAAACAGCCGGAGCATTATTAGAGAGCAGAAAATGACACGATCAGAATGATGTCAGATCATATACTGTATATATATATAATTGTCACACGTAACTAATGTTGCTGACTTTTGTTGTCCACAAGTCAATTTTCTTGAGTCACAGACTCGAGTCCCCATCTTTGACAAGTACCACCCAATCTTCGTTTTGTCAATGTTTAATGTGAAACTAGCAATGATAAAATTGGTCATACAGTGTAGTTTACCTATTTGACCTACTATTTACTTTGGTAACACATGGGATGCAGTCATTGTAATGTAAAAAAAAAAAAAGATGACACAGGTACTCAAATGCGCTAGCCCACCTCTGCAGATCTAGAGCTTTTAAGTTTAAATCTCACCTCTGCTATTGGCCAGCTAGGCAACACAGAAACGACTGGCTATGTCTGAGGGTAGGAGGAACTAAGTGATTCCTCATTACTGCTGCAACTGTGGCCTTTGCTGGCTGGTCAGTGAAGGCTGCAAAGAAACAGAGGATAATGGAGATCAGTGTGTGACTCCCTGTGTGAACCTTCCCCAAATAGATAGGAAGAAGTGCTTGGCAACTACACACATTGGAGGGGGCATGTGTTAGGTACAGCCCTCCCAGATCAGCAGAGAGGTGTTCAGCGGGGACGAGTGATAACATTTAAAACATTTAATAAGATAACAGACTTTAAGGTTTAAGACTTTTTGAACTGTGTCGACATTTTTGAAATATCAGTGGGTAAAATCATGGCAAAATATATATATTTGAATGAGTGCAGGTGCTGTGAGGGTCCTGCCTTTGGCCCGATGAATCGGACCCCACAATTAATACCACAACCTTACATTCTAGTGTTTTATTCAGTTCTAGCAACCACACTGAAAGCTTAAAAGAAAGCATAAAAATTACAGGAATTCACAGCAGACCCCCTGAACTGCTCTGTGCTGAGTGCCAGGGTACAGTAAAGGCATCTCAATCTGTGGGAGGATATGTGGGCATCAGACACCGTATAAAGCAAAGTAAGAAAAAAAAATCCTCAGCTAAGTCTTGTTTCTCGTCTGGAGAGTCGGCTCTTTAATCAACAAGCCACTAAGCAAAATGATCATGAGCTTGCCAGCCTTTGCTCTCTACGTGCCACTCCTGCTCAGCTTCTTAATTTGGCTCGGGTTCTCCTCCCCCTCACTTTCTGTCTTCCAAATGCCCAGCTTCTTCATATCTTGTACTTTTTGCTTGTTATATCTGCTCGGGAGAGTTGGAGAACTCCTGCTGTGTTCATATCCATGCACACCAGAAAAGCTTTTTTGTAGTGTTACAGTAACTTAGAGTTGTTTTAAAAAATCCTTATTCCTGTCTTTAAATGTAGCTTTAATTGGAGGCTATTTTACTCCAGACTTAGCATGAGGTTGCAGCTAGTGTTGCCACTTCATGGGATTTTTCCCAAGATCTTGGGATTTTGGGGATCAAATCAACTTGGGATTTGGGGATTTAGCCAAGTAATCTTGGGATATTTTCACTTAAACAATCAATATCTGCATGCAATTTTATGGTCTACAGTCATAAATAAGGAATGATAAAGAGTACTACTACTAAATAATAACCTTTGGTGTCACTGACCATTTCTACGGCTACTGTACATTTACTTCTTTACTTATTAACATTTTCTTGGACGCAAGAACATGACGTCACGTCGGTTGTCATGTGCATTTTACTTCCGTTTTTTGGTAGTTGCTGTGATAGATTGCAGGAATAAGTCTGCGTCAATCATCAAAAACCATGGCCGCTCAGGTGGCGCAGCGATAAAAACACACGCTGGAACCAGAGCTGGGATCTCAAATACATTGCATCAAATTTCAGCTCTGCCTGCCGGCTAGGCTGAGCAGCCACATGAACAACGATTGGCCTGTTGTTCAGATATGGGTGGGATTAAGCCGGATAGGGTCTCTCTCTCATAACTAATGCAATTACGACCTCTGCTGGCTGATTGATGGCGCCTGCACAGAGATGAGAAAAGAGTGCTGTCAGGATGTGTCTCTTCGTACACAGTGCTGAGCTGCACTGCACTCGTCAAAGTGTAGGTGATAAGATGCACACGGCATGTTGCCCACGTGTCGGAGGGGGCGTGGGTTAGCTTAGTTCTCCTCAGTCAGAGCGGGGATCGGCATTTGTGTAGAGGAAGCATGACGCAATCGGGCAATTGGATGCACTAAAAGGGAGAAAAAGGGGAGAAAATGCATAAATAAAATATATATTTTTTAAAATCATGAAAAACCATAAATGTTGTTACCGGACTTTCAGAGTCTGATAGTGATAGCGATTAGACAGGAGGTTTGAAAGACATTAATAGTGGCAACACAGCAGCATTTATTATTAGTGTTGCACAGCTCCAACAAGTTTCAACCCTGGTTCCAACCCTGATCCTGTTTACTATTTGCTTGGGCTTCCTCTGGGTATTACAATGTGATTAATTAAACTTTAAATAAACACGTTGAAAGGACAGGTGTAACAAATGGGCTAGACGAGACAAGAGGGGTGGACACACGCAGAGATGTTTAATAATGTTTAATAATAAGGAAATACAAGACAGGGGTACACAAGACAAGATCAGACACAAACACACGACCTATGCTAAATGCTAATCTAAATGCTAATGCTAATCTAAACATATTTGAACAATGCTAAAGCCAAACCTAAACCCTATGCTAAGGCTAAACATGATCTTAGACTAACACAAGACATCAACAAGACTAAACAAAACATACACTAAGCATGAACAAACCAACAAGAACATGAATGAACCCACAAGAGCAAGATTATCAAATAATGCATGTGCATGACAAAACAAAATAACATGAGCTTGGAACCAAAATAGTCTCCCCTGTAGGATCCATAGCTGCTTGCTTAAATGCTCTTAGCATTACACCTACAACAAGGTGCAACTATGAACCATTAGCAGTAGGCCAATCATGATGAGGAGCATTGGCTTGGCACTTGAAAACAAACACTCAACCATGTGCACCTAGAGAGAGGGGTGTGGCACATAAACAAACTCCAGGAGCATAGAGGCTTGATTTGTGACAGCAGGTACTAATCTGATGTATGTTTTTGCACTAGTAGCGCTTTTTAATAGGTCATAAGTAATAATTCTTACATTCAGCCACTGTCTGTTTATTTTCAACTCACAAACAATAGAAAGGTCATTCAATCATTCATTCATTCATTCGTTGTCTGCTTTGTAGAGGTAAATTAGTTCATTTAAATTATTGGTAGGCCAATGTGGGTGTATATAGTAAATAATATAATAAATATGAATAAAATGAATTTGTGAGTGTGTTGCCCTGCAATGGATTGGCAGACTGTTTTAAAGCATTGCCAAACCCACCACGGATTGTTTGAAATAATAATTTGGCACCAGCCATTACAGCAAGGCATTAAAAATGGCCCACAATCAAACAAGCTTTACTTTGGCATGGGTTTAGAGGCTGCCACAAAGAAAAGCAGTCCCAACTCTTTCCTAACTGCTGTTTTTTGACCAAGAAAAAGCAAGAGCAGGGACTTCTTTTTTGCTCGACAGCCTCTAAGCCTATTGTTATGTAAAGCTTGCTTAACTATAGAGCAAAAAGACCCTCAATTACCTTTTTAACGGTAGTTTCAAATTAGCCCTTAATTAAATGGGCACGGATTACTCACCAGCTGTAGTTAATGATAATCATTAATAAGGAATTTGCAGCCCATGACACTAAGTTCAATCACAATGTAAAACTAAGAAGTGTAAGACTAAGAAGTCGATGTTGTACGTTGTTGTGTGTATATTTCTGACCCTGGAGATTTCCAGGAAAGCTAGAATAAACTTTTTAAGGACTTAGTTTTACCACAAAAAATGAATTATTTTAATTATACAGTCACAGAAAAGGACAATTGCAGATACCTCAAGTCTGCCATTACACCATGTCCCTTAAATGGGTATGTTAACTTATGACTTCTACTGTACACACACTTCAACACAAAGTAAACAAGCCAGCCTGGTTCTGAGTGTGGGATCATACAGAGAAAGACCATAAAAAGTAACTCTAGCAGAGGTCATTACTGCATTCCACACACATCCTACAGGATATCTTGCATCTCTATGCTGGCACGGAATGCATTTCTGCGGAAATGGGTGGCGATACGCCGACCCGGCCATTATGAACTGTGCCTAAGGCTCACTTTGCTGCCTCTGACATGTTATTTAAGCGAGGTTCAGATCTGTGGGCTGTGACGAAATATGCTTTGAGCATGAAAGACCCCAAATGAGTGATAAGAAGATGTGTGCACCATTTTCCCTCCCTAAACTATTCATGTCTTTGGAAACCTGATCCGCAGCAGCAACATTTTACTGAATTATTAACCATCTCCAAATAGATGGACATCATTGGTGCATGACTAATTTAGTGGATTTCAGTGTGGGATTTGGATCTTTGGCACTAGAGACAGAGACATAGCCTCTGTTTTGGGGTATGCTATTTATTTAATGGTTTTGCTCAGATCTAAACAATGCTCTGGTGTTAAATTCAAGCTCATGTTTCGACACAAAAGACTAGGAAGGCATCCGTGTTGCATATTGTGTTTGCATTTTATTTAAAAGCAATAAAAAACATTAGCATTCATTGCGAGCAAGGCCAAGGTTCACTTCTAGCAAGTCTGTTTGGCTTCTAATTCGCCCTTCACCTCTCAGACGTGTGGCAGCTATCAAGCGTAAGTGACAGCTGAAGCATGACCCCACCTTTGAAACTCATTTCCCTTCATATGTGAGCCAGAAAATAGGGATGTTATTAAAGTTGCTGTAGTGATTCAATTTTTCCTAGTCCCCCTCCTCCCTGCACTTCCTTCCCCCCCCCCTCTAAAGATTTGGATGGAATTCCCTGATTGTGGGAGCTGCAATAGAGCTCCTTCACACAGTTTTGATAAACACGAGACCCAAAGCGTGTATGTCTCAGCGGTGGTGACATCACCCACACCAGGCCTGCTTACTCTTTAAACATGAGGGAAGTTTCCATCTTTATTACTCACACTCCCAGTGTTTTTATTCAAAATACCACCATCCCTGCACTAATCAGGGAGACATTCAGAAGTTTAAAAATCTCTCATGAGGTTACATTAGCATTTCTATAGTTTTTGTATGTTCCTTTTTAGAGCACAGTCGGCACATCAAACATTGTAGAATTATAACTATGCTGTTAAGACAAGATAGGAAGGTGAACACACTGTATGTTTTATGTTCAAAGGGTTCAAACAAAAGCACAGTATAGAAAGTGGATAAATACCTGTATTTAGGATCATTGGGAAAACCACTCAACTCCTTCCATCTGGTGCACTTACCTGGTTAAGAGGTGGAAGAATACAGTGGTCTCAGCCGTAATTTCCAGCTGCTGGCCAATAAAAACGTGCGGTTGGTGGCTATACATGTACCGGACACCTTCCTTGGTCTTCTACTGGTGTGTTTCCAGCAGGGTTCAATAAGTATTATCATTATGATAATTATCATTATGAGTTACTTAATAGGGGGAAAAATTAAATATTTGTAAATGTAATACTTAATATATTGAATTATATACTAGCACAGTCAAAACAAACATTACCAGCAGCACCACAGTGTATGACGATTAGAAATGTCACAGGGAGACCATATCATCACGCTTCATGTCCTTTAATTACTCGCTACTAATGTAAAATCTGTGAAAATTAATCGTGACTAATTAGTAACTGTCAGCATTTAATTGAAATTTAGTTAAAATTTTACAGTCAATTAGTAACATAGCAATTGTAATCGTTATTTTGGTCTGTTAAAAAGTTTTATTTATTTATTAAATTATAATAATTATATTATTATTATATATTAACTTATTATATTACTCACTTACTTACTCACTTTCTTAACCGCTTATCCAATCAGGGTCGGGGGGGGGGGGCTATCCCAGCTTTTTAATGGGCGCAAGGCACACAGTAACACCCTGGACGGGGAGCCAGTCCATCGCAGGGCAGACACACATACACACACACATTCACCTATAGGGCAATTCAGTGTCTCCAATTAACCTGACTGCATGTTTTTGGACTGTGGGAGGAAACTGGAGCTCCTGGAGGTAACCCACGCAGACACAGGGAGAACATGCAAACTCCACACAGAAAGGACCTGGACCGCCCCGCCGGGGGATCGAACCCAGGACCTTCTTGCTGTGAGGCGACAGCCACTGTGATTATTATATTATATTAATATTAATTATAATAATTTTTGTTTGCAACCCCAAATCAGAAAAAAAAGCTGTAACAGTATCGGGGAAAGCATGTTTTTTACATGTACTTTGGCCTTTTTTTTGTTGCAGACAGTATAAACTCAATATATTTCATGTTTTGTCTGGTCAACTTAATTTCATTTGTTAATAAACATCCATTCCTGCATTTCAGGCCTGCAACACATTCTAAAAAATTTGGAATAATAAAGCATTTACCACTTTGCAATGTTGTCATTCCTTCTCACTTAAAAGACGTTTTGCCACCTAGGATATCAAGCGGTGAAGTGTTTTAGGTGTTATTTTGTCCTAACAGTACAGGGTTGTCGTTGTTTAAAATTGGCTTTTGGACTTGTTGCTTATAACAGCCTGGATGGTTGGTCTTTTTCTTCTGAAGAAGAACCAAAATACTGATTTGTCTGACCACAATACATTTCAGTGTGTGATGCCTCTGAGCCTAGAGAACTCTGCTCCACGTCTTGACATGGTTAACATAAGCTTTTTTTTCTTTGCACAGTACAGTCTTACATTTACAAAGTGGCATATGTGAATGTAACTAATTATATACTATTGTATTGTGGTTCCAGACAGTAATTCCTTGCCCTTGTGGATATATCAGCTACTGATGCATGACTATGAATTTATACTTGATATATACAAAACATTAGAACAGCTCGCCTAATATGCTGTAAAACATGAGCTTAACAAGACATCTGGAGTAGCTCTGTGGTATCTGATATCAGTACATTACCAGCAGATCCCTCATCTGACCATTAGATCTTTTTTCTACTACTTTAATGTCCAGTTTTAATGCATGTGTGCCCATAGTAGGTGCTTTCAACAGTGCACAGGAGTCAACTATGCAGCCCTATACAAAACAGGGTTTGATGCAGTCTGGGTTGTGACAGATACACCTCACTATCACTAGTATTAATATGATCTAAAGATACTTCAACCCAGTCGTCTGGCCTTAATAATCTGTTCCTTATTAAAGTAGGGCAGGTCTTTATGCTGCCCATATCTGCTGCATTCAACATGTGTACTATTAAAAACTACTATCAGCATTTCTGATTGTGACATGCACATTTATTATGTAATAGACATTGTTGTGCACATTTTGGGGGTCATTCTAATGTACTGGCTGATCAGTGTACACGTCCCTTATGACTGTATATAATTTAGTTCAGTTGTAATGTTGAACAAATGAAGACGGGAAAGTTGTAGCCTAGTAGTTAAGGTACTGAACTAGTAATCTAAAGGTCACTGGTTCAAGCCCCAGCACTGCCAGGTTGCCTCTGCTGGAGTTTTTAAACACTCACTGTCCACTCTATTAGATACTCCTACCTAGTTGGTCCACCTTGTAGATGTAAAGTCAGAGACGATCGCTCATCTATTGCTTCTGTTTTATCAGTGGTCACAGGACACTATCCACGGGACGCTGTTGGCTGGATATTTTTGGTTGGTGGACTATTCTCAGTCCAGCCGTGACAGTGAGGTGTTTAAAAACTCCATCAGCATTGCTGTGTCTGATCCACTCATACCAGCACAACATGTCAGTGTCACTGCAGTGCTGAGAATGATCCACCACCCAAATAATACCTGCTCTGTGGTGGTCTTGGTCTGAAGAACAGCATAAAAGGGGGCTAAAAAAGTATGTAGAGAAACAGATGGACTACAATCAGTAATTGTAGAACAAAGTGCTTCTATATGGTAAGTGGAGCTGATAAAATGGACAGTGAGTGTAGAAACTAGGATTTTCCTGACTGGTGTAAATAATAGCAGATCCCAAATAATATTTACGTCTTATGTATGAGCTGCATTAATTAGTTAATTACCTTAAATAAAATTAGGGTAATTAACCAACTCCATCAAATCATAAAAAATATACAATTGTGCGTGTGAGTGCATGTGTGTGTTAGGCTACAGCCTGGCTGTAAAGAATACTGAGTGGCATGTTGACTGAGTTCCAGAGCAGCTTCAGCTTCTTGCTGAAGTGTAGTGTAAGACTGCAATCCAAATGTCTGTCTGCTCCTCAGACTCACTCCCCTCCTTCGTCCCCCTCCTGCTGTTCCTTGAGAAGTGTCTGCCATACTGTGGCCATCTGCCATGTTGGATGGATGCCTTGAGATGGCTAAGTGAATTGTGGCCCTGGTCTGCTGTTGCCTCCTGCGTTACACAATTTCAGAGGAGGTACTGGGATTGAATGTGGAACTCACAGTGAACCCACATCTGGTTACTGTCTCTATTAGACACACCTGCCTTTAGTACAAATCTACTGTGCACATCTGGCCTGATAACGTATGTCTATGCACAACCCTACGTCAGAAAAAAAGTTGAGAGAATATGAAAAATGCTAATAAAAATGCAGTGTTTCTTACATTTACTTTAACTTTTATTTCATTACAGACAATGTGAACCCAATATATTTCATGTTTTGTCTGGTTAACTTTGATTTTATTTGTTAATATACCTCAATTTCTGCATTTCAGGCCTGCAACACATTCCAAAAAAGTTGTGAAGCATTTAGCACTTTGTAATGTTGCCATTTCTTCTCAAACATTTAAAAGATGTTTTGGCACTGAGGATATAAAGTGTTTCAGGTGTTATTTTGTCCCATTCTCCATGCATACTCTGTTGAGGACAGGTCAGGACTGCAGGCAGGCCAGTCCAGTACCTGTACTCTCTTCTTCCACAGCCATGTTTTTGTAATGTGTGCAGCATGACCATGACAGACCCTGGCTTTTGGACTCCTTGCTGATAACATTCTGAATGGTCTCTTTTGTCTTTGGTTGAGAGCTCACATTGTTCGTTTCTTGTAAAAAAAGACCTGGAATACTGATTCGTTTTACCACAATACAGATTTCAACTGTGTGATGGTCCATCCCAGATGCCTCAGAGCCCAGGGAACGTGATGCCGCTTTTGGACATGGTTAACATTAGGCTTCTTTTTTGCACAGTAATGTTTTAAGTGACATTTGTGGATGTAACTCTGTATTGTAGTGCATGACAAAAGTTTGCCAAAGTAATCCCTCACCCATGTGGTTATATTAGCTATTGATGAATGACTGCTTTTAATGCAATGGTGTGTGAGGAATCAGAGATTAAGGGTTTTTACTTAAGCCCTTGACTTTTACGCAATGAAATGCCGCCAGATTCTTTGAATTGTTTAATGATATTATGCACTGTAGAGGAGAACGATGCAAATCCCTTCTAATCTCTCTGTTTTTTAAACATTTGAATAATGTTCTCATGCATTTGTTGACAAACTGGAGATCCTCCCCATCTTTGCTTCTCATAGACTCAGCCTTTCATGCACCAAATCATGATTACAATCACCTACTGACATCACCTGTTTGAATTTACATCATTATTGTATTTTATTTATTTACCTATTAACCTCCTTACTTGCAGTTGACCAGACAAACATAAAATGTCTTGGGCTTATACTGTCTGCAATGAAAAGAAAAGCATTTTCCATACTGTCCCAACGTTTTATGATTTGGGGTTCTCAGAGATGCACTTTAAGGGTGTACAATTAATGACTAACACATTTGCCACCATCTCTGCTGTCCATTAGTGAGAATGGATTGCCATGGGACCATCAGTGAGTGGATGTTATTTGGATAGAGAACCATTGTCAGCACAGCAGTGATACTGACATGGAAGTGTTTGTGCTGCTGGTATTGTGTTCCATTCAGTTAAAGATGACTGATATTATACAGTATAAAGAAACTGGAAAAATATTCACATTTGTAATAGTAATATTGCCTATTGTTGGGCAAAATTGTGCCACATTCATCTTTTAATACTGAATTGTTATAAATATGCATATTAGAAGCTCACAGTAGTCTGTGTAAGTCCATACACATCTATATATAATTGATGAAATATCACACTCAGGCAGTGCAGCAATCTTTTACTCTAGATGCTTGGCTAGCTGACAGCACAGCTGAGATTCAAACCTGGATATTAGTGGTGCTGTTGTCTGGCCAAGCTTTTACACAGACATGATTGGCTATGTAGCAGGAATGACCGAAGCTCCGAGATGGATTGGCGCCTGTCCAGGGTATTCCTGCCTGATGAAGGATAAAGCAGTTGATGACAATAAAATGATCCCAGCCTTAAGGCATTAACCCTGTGTTGTCGTTCTTTTCCAAATTTAGACGTCAAACACCTCACCCTTATTGCAGGCTACCTTCATGCACAGCATCCATGCTGATTAAGGAGAACCACAGATTAGCACATGTCTCCTCCATCACGAGTAAAGTCATTGTTTTTTTGTTTTTTTTATTATTCATCAGTCATTGGTGAACTCCTACACAGAGCTATACTCAAGTATTGCTGTGTCGCTCATGCTGGCACCTCAACCAGACAGTAATTTGCATAGCTGTTACCTCTTATGGCAATTTTTTCCCTCTGACATGGCCCATGGTGTCTGTAGATCTCCTGATAAGGCTCAGGCACTGTCGAGACTCTAACCTGGAGCTCAGGAGTGATGAGCTAGTGTGATAGGTTGCTGCACCACCCAAGCACTCCTATAAGATATTTTTTACAAATTGTCAGTATGAAGTTGTACAGCCTCCACTCTTCTAGCCATTTCCAAAACATTTTGAAATATGTTTCTGTGGGAATTTGTGCTTGTTCAGTTAAAAGAGCAGTTATAGCTACAGTTGTATAGTTATTTATTTTACACATATTTAGTATTATTATTACTGTTACATATTATAATACATACCTAGCTAATCCCCTATTCTAATTCATAAGCCTATTATTGTTATTATTATTACAATGTAGTAATATGTACATGGACATAATACCATATATGTAAATAGCTATAGTTATGATATATATATATATATATATATATATATATATATATATATATATATATTAATCATAGATATATAAGTTTACTGATATTCTGGTTTTTTTTGCACAATGCTACATCCATCCATCCATCCATCTACCCATCCACCCAACCAACCACATCCATCCATCTATCTGTCTGTCTGTCTGTCCGTCCCTCCGTCCGTCCATCCATCCATCCATCCATTTACCCAACCAACTCCATCCATCCACCGATCTGTCTGTCTGTCTGTCCGTCCGTTCGTCCGTCCGTCTGTAAGGTCAAGCACAAATGTTGGATGAGAAGGCCTGGCTAGCAATTGACCCTACAATCATCCCAGAAGTGTTTAATGGTGGTAACGTCAGGCCTCTGCATAGGGTCACAGTCATGCTGGAAACTTCTGACACAAAGCTAAAAGCATGCCATTTGTTTTATTGATTTGAAACAGCTGTTGGCAATAAGTGCAGCTAAAACACCTGACCTTAAAAAATCGAATGGGTGTTCACATACCTTTAGTAACAGTGTAAATGCACATGAAAAAAGAGCTATGTGAAACACACAGACTAACAGTACATGTCCACATGCATTTTATGTCCACATGGAGCTGCACCACCTGCTGGTGGGTGTGTCTGAGGTTTGTTTGAGCTCGGTTATGGTGAATCAAAAGTCATTCCTTTCATTATGCCTGCACTGCAGTGTTTTCCCCTTTGATTTGACTCTTAAAAAGGATTTGTTGCTCTGCTTGTGCAGGAATACATTATATTTAGTACAGTAGAGTGTGTCTAACAATATGTATGCGCAAACAGTGGTGACATTGAGTCAGAAATATTTGTTGTTTTCAATAAGAAAAATTCTGGCTAACATTTAGTAGAATGGGAAAGGGGGTGGGAGGTTTGGTTGTGATGTGGTCTTAAAAATGTCAAGCCTTTGTTATGGGTTCACTGGCCAGAACCAGACAGCACAATATTGTGTGTGTGGTAGGGGGAAGGGGAAGATACCTTAATGTTACAGCTGGGTTTAGAATAACCTAGGAACTAGAAATATACAGAGAGTAGCATCTTGTGGTCAGAAATATTGATGTCTAATGAGGGAGTAATACATATCATGAGTAATACATACAATTACTTATAGTCTTTGTACACCTATGAGCTTTACCTGCAAAGTGGGGATGTGTATTAAAGTAGTCAATGTTAAACAGTACATTGTGTACCTACACATTAGATGTACTAAAAACAGAATGTTTGTATGTGTGCAGCTGCAAACTACTGTAGTCAGCTTCCCATTCAAACGTTGTACATTGTACAGCTCGTCATCATACTTATAATTGCACATTGTTTGTCCTCATAACTATTAAATATTTATTGATTTATGTATTTTGTATTATTGCAGTAAACTGGACTAGCACAACTGGCACACAATAAGCATTCAGTCTGTCACATGTGTTTAACAGGGTTAAGGTCAGGGCTCTATGGGTTTCCCCCCACAAAACTCATCAAACCATGACTTTATGGGCCCTGCTTTGTGCACAGGGGCACAGTCATTCTGGAACCTTTCCAAAACTGCTGCCACAAATGTTATACACCTGTTAATAAAGGAAGGATGTCCTTCTTACTGCCATATAGTGTGTATGTTACTACTCAGGGTTTTTATTACTTGGAATAGCACTTTGATGCAGCTGGTTGTATAGATGCCAAACATATCCAGAATCTGGTTACAATCTTTGCATTTTATTACATTATTATTTGTTAATAAGGATTTCAAAATCAAACCAAAACAACCAGTCAGATGTACAGCAGTGTAATTCCACATTCCAAGTACAGTGTTGAGGTAAACAAAAGTTGCTGTTTACTGCATTAAGGTAAAAGCTTGTTAGTATAAGCATACAGTACAAAAAACATCTGTAATAATAGCCGCTCAGGTGGCGCAGCAGTAAAGTACGCAAGCACACCAGAGTTGGGGCTTCGAATACATCGTATCGAATCTCAGCTCTGCCTTCCGACTGGGCTGGGTGGCGGCATGAACAACGATTGGCTGTTGTTCATAGGGGTAAAAAAGTCGGATCATAGGTCCTCATAACTGGTGCAACTGCGGCCCCTGCTGGCTGACTAATGGCGCCTGCACAGGGCTGAGGAATAACGCTTATGGGGGTGTGGCCCTCCGTACACAGTGCCCGTCGGTGTGTGAACTCGACTCGTGCAGGTGAAAAATGCAGTCTGTACTGACTGTACGTGCCGGAGGGGGCGTATGTCAGTTGAGAGGTGTCCTCAGTCAGCGGTGAAGGGCCGAAAAGGGGAGAAAATTTTGGGAAAAAAGAACATCTGTAATAATAAAAAAAACATCTGTAATAAAAAATTCATTACACGATCATGAGATACAGTGCAGATCATACCAAGAACTGTTTCTGAAGGGTTTTTTGTTTAGCAGATTTTGTGGGCAGTGGGGTGGAGGAATTTAAATTCTACAGCATAAAAACAGTTTTAAGTAATAGTTTAAGTAAGATGAGTAAAAATCTCCTTTTTATTACTTTTCCTAGATTGAAGATCACTTGCAACATCTCTAAGTAGATTTTTTTTGCAGTTCTACAGAGTTCTCTGTAATATTAATTTGATTAAAATTCTATAAAAGTTTATGGAGTTTTTGGTTAAAGATAGTGTATGCATATTGCAGTAATTAAAGTTCAACCAATGCTTTTTAACTTAGACTTAACCAATAATATTTTTGTTCCCTGGAAACACATTTTAAAATAGGAATTTGTAACCAAAACAAAAATGGACCTAAAAGTGAAACAGCAGATTAAATGATATGTGGTAACCGTTAACCGGGGAAACCCCATCATCAGTGTAGGGTTTCTGAATTTAGATCATGTGACCACTCTGACATAAAAGGGATTCCCTTATTTTTGTTTACTCAGTTACCTCTGTCCCCATGGTGATGTGTGTTTGGAACAAAACAGGTCTAGATTCACAGAATAATTCAGTAATGTCTATTTTTGTAGAGTACAGGAAGTGTGTGTGTATGTGGAAAGCATTGCTCACATGCTGATTGGTTAGCAGCGGTTGATGACTCAGTAGCGGACACTGAGGCTAAGTGCCATGGCAACGGGGCCAAAGCAAATAAACACATGCCGAAGGTCGACTCCCCTCTGAGCTGTTATTTTCTGCACATATCACATCAGTCGACATAATAATTCTGCAAACATTCATTATATGTCTTTACTGGAATTATCTTTAAGCACCAGACACTGTGCAAACATTACAACACTGACTATACTAGCTTAGCTGCTAAATGTAGTGAATCCTTCTTTTAAAAGTTACTACACATTACTGTAGTAATATAACTGTAGTGTAATAATAATAATAATAAAACTACTACTACGTCTATGACAACTGCTACTACTAGGACTACTACTACTACTCAATAATAATAATAATAATAATAAATAATAATAATAATAATAATAAAACTACTACTACGTCTATGACAACTGCTACTACTAGGACTACTACTACTACTTAATAATAATAATAATAATAATAAATAATAATAATAATAATAAAACTACTACTACGTCTATGACAACTGCTACTACTAGGACTACTACTACTACTTAATAATAATAATAATAATAATAAATAATAATAATAATAATAATAATAATAAAACTACTATTACGTCTATGACAACTGCTACTACTAGGACTACTACTACTACTTAATAATAATAATAATAATAATAATAAAACTACTACTACTACTATGTCTATGACAACTGCTACTACTAGGACTACTACTACTACTTAATAATAATAATAATAATAATAAAACTACTACTACTACTATGTCTATGACAACTGCTACTACTAGGACTACTACTACTACTTAATAATAATAATAATAATAATAATAAAACTACTACTACTACTATGTCTATGACAACTGCTACTACTAGGACTACTACTACTACTTAATAATAATAATAATAATAATAAATAATAATAAAACTACTACTACTACTATGTCTATGACAACTGCTACTACTAGGACTACTACTACTACTACTACTAATAATAATAATAATAATAATAAAACAACTGCTACTCTTAGAACTACTGCTACAACTACTGCTACTACTGCTACTACTACTACTACTACTACTACTACTAATAATAATAATAATAATAATAATAATAATAACAATAATAATAAAACAACTGCTACTACTATGACTACTACTAATACTACTACTAATCACAACAACAGTAATAATAATAACAATATAATCATATATTTATTTTTAACCCCAATTCTAGAATAACAGACTGAAATATTTTGATACGTCTTTTTGCTAATATTGTATTCAACAGTACAATGATGCAGTATTTAAAGTTTCACCTTGGTTTTATGTATGTATAAACTAAATTTGATGGCTATAACACATTCCAAAAATATTAAATATTAATAATACAGGTTAAATCACTGCTTTTACTATAGAAAAAAAAAGAAAAGAAATGTGGATTAAAAACCATCATGTTCACTGTCACTATACCGTATATCTCTAATCTTTTTTTGTAACAATGAAATGGTATTAACACCAGAGGATTTCAGATTATGTGTGTGATTATGCTATCAAATCATATGTGGAATTAATGAGCTCATGAGACATTTTTATGATCAAACATAATGATCCACATACTTGATGTGATGCATTTAAAAAGAGGATTAGTAGAGGATTCTGTGAATTTGTATCCAGCCATGCAGCTTCAGATTTCATTCCTGCTGAAAGATTTTAATTATTTCAATGCCATTTCTTCTGTCTGAGTGGAACCACAACAGTCAGAGCAGCGCTTTGAACAACAGTGTGTCTTTGTTTTCGTCAGTACATCATGTGTGCCTTCATGTGGTCATGAAGAGACGGGGCTTCCTTTCACCTCACCTGTGTGTGTGTGTGTGTGTGTGTGTGTGTGTGCGCGTGTGTGTCTGTGTGTGTGCTGTCGTTTGTGGGGGCGTTTGTGTGTGTTTAATCTCTATGGTGATGGCAGTGACTTTGTGGTGGTGGCCTTGGGGAGGAACTGTTCAGAGGAACTGTTTGTTTTCTCTTTTATATTGCTTTTCACATATTTCATGTAAACTCATTAAATTGCAAGAAAAAAAAAAACTCTTCAGTATTACCTGCATTTCTACATGAATATCATATGTACAATAAGTCTGATTAATTATATAGCTAGTGAAGTCTGTGCTACGCCGCAACATGGGCACTAGAGACCTGGGTTCAATTCTCATTTTTAGTCTCTGTCTGTATTATTTGTGATGTTTTTTTCAAGTCTGTTTGGTTTTCCTTTGGGTGCTTTGGTTACTTCAAAACACCTTACTAATATGCAGATGGTGGATTGACTCTTAATTGCCCTTAGGTATAAGTAAGTGCATATGTGTGCGGTGCCCACTGCTATACTCACTGTGACCCTGACCAAAATAAAGGTGTTAGTTCAAATAAATAAATGAATAAATAAGCCAGCTTTTAAAAAAAATAAATAAATAACAAAGTCCATGCAAATGTGTTAAATAGGAGTCAACATGTTAATTCATGTAATTAAGTAATTTTACATGTGGGTATATCCTACATAAGTATACACTTGCTAAGTGGCTAAATGTATAAAAACATCTACCAGAGATTATATGGACATCCCTTCTAACTTCTGAATTCATGTTCAACAACTGCTAACAGGTGTAATTAATCCATTATATTAAGGATTTAATATGCTTCTAATTTGTTGGCAATCGTTTAGGAAAGGCCCTTTCCTGCTCCAGCACTACTGTGTCCTTGTGCACAAAGCAAGGTCTATAACATGAAGAAAAGCTTAAAGAAGAGGTTTAAAGAAACTCCAGTGCCCTGCACAGAGCCTTGACCTCAGCCCCAATGAACAGCTCTGGAATGATCTTTGACATCAGTTGAGGCTTTCTTGGCCAACATCAGTACCCAGTCACACTAATGCTCTTTTAACTAAACAGGCATAAGTTCCCACAGATATACTTCAAAGTCTTGTGAGAATCCTTCTTATAAGAGTGGTTGTTATAGCTGAAGTGATCACATAAAGGTCACTCTATTTTAGTACCGTTTGTTTTTTGAATGGGATGCCTAACAAGCTCATAAATAGGTGTCCAAATACTTTTGGCCATATAGTGCGTCTAAACGCATCTGTTAATGGACACAATTTGGCCACATTTGTATAAAATAGATATTAATTACTTAGTTAAATGCTTTTACAATGCTTGTCTTTTGAAATATCTTGTATCTAATCTTGCAGACAGGCTAAGAATATAAAAGACAAACTTAAAGACCACATTTTTATCTGGATAGCTCTCTAAAAACAGTATCCACAGTTGACTACAAATATAGGACTAGCACAGTTTTGATATGACAAAATTAGTTTTTATTAAGGTAAATCTCTCTTTCTCTCACTCACTCACTTTCTTAACCGCTTATCCAATTAGGGTCGCGGAGGGGTGCTGGAGCCTATTCCAGCTTTTCAATGGTCACAAGGCACACAGTAACACCCTGGACGGGGCGCCAGTCCATCGCAGGGCAGACACACATACACACAAACACACACACACACACACACACACACACACACATTCACCTATAGGGCAATTCAGTGTCTCCAATTAACCTGACTGCATGTTTTTGGACTGTGGGAGGACTGTAAACCGGAGACATGGGGAGAACATGCAAACTCCGCACAGAAAGGACCCAGACCGTCCTGCCTGGGGATCAAACCCAGGACCTTCTTGCTGTGAGGCGACAGTGCTACCCACCTTGCCGCCTGTAAATTAAACAGCTTAACTATTATTTTAATAGTGTACAGTTTACTTGTTCTGACGTTTTTATCCAAAGCGACTTACAGTCTAAGCAATTGAGGGTTAAGGGCCTTGTTCAAGGGCCCAACAGTTGCAACCTGAAAGTGGTTCAGGTTGCAACCAGCAACCTTCTGCTTACTGGTCCAGTACCTTAACCACTAGGCTACAACTGCCGCTACGGGGCACAACATGCATTGTTGATTATATGGTAATCGAGGCAATAGGTGCCCCATAAATATTGCTTATATTGCTTTTGATAGTACACCTCAGCCATTACCTAAAAAACCCTTCAATCCTGTCAACTTTGGAAAAAAAAATAATAATAACAACAATAATAATATTCAGTACTACAACTGGTGTAAATAAAACATATATTAACCAAAGTTTAAACTTTTTGTTATATAATGTGTTTATGCAACAAAATGCTCTATGTACCAAATGCAAACTGCAAGCAAATCTAGAACACAATAGTTCATAAAAATTTAAGATATTATGTTTGCAATGGCCATGTCAGAGAATAAAGTCCTACACATTTAAGAGATGATGTGACAAGTCCTTATGTCAGACTTGGCACAGTATTTACGTTGGATGCCTTTCCTGATTCAACCCTTCTATTTAATTGACAAAAATATGTGCACAATTTCACATGGGCCAATCGCATAAATAATGGATGATAGGATTCCCCCAATACTTTCGGTTTTCTACAGTATCCCATCTGCACATGCTCAGTCCTCATATGAGTAATGCAGACATTTTTGATCCATCTTTTCAGAAAAATGTTACAAATTGCTTGTTCAAAGTGCTCACTGATTCGTTTGGATTTTTAGAAACCTCACAACTACTTCCTATGGCTGTTTAAAAAGTAATGAGACAGAATAAAAAAGCACTCAAGTTAATAGCCTCGAAAAAATTGTGCCCAGGCCATTTGTCAGCTCTTTCAGGAAGCAAGCAGCATATGTTAAAACTGTGGGCGCACCACGCAGCCTTTAACATAATGGTCATATCCATCTGATAACTTAATTGTGGTCTGTGTGAGATGCAGAGCTCCAAACTGTAACTAAGTGTCTTCTGAAGATAAACCAAGAAAGGAAACTTTACGTTCTTTAAAAGACTACATTTTCCATACATTTTCATACATCATAAAGCATACATTTCTTAACGCTGCTGTAAAAGGCATACAGTCAACTGCACTTTTTAGTCATTAATTAGTTTAGATTCAATGTATATGCAAATTACCTCCAAACCCTAAGCTTCTGGTGCTCAACATTTTTCCTAAGATAGTGTTGCCGGCACTTGTATATTACACCATAATTGGCTATCTTATAATCTGTTATACCCAGAGAGATAATACCCAATAAACTGCCCTGGCAGAGGTGAACACCAAAATACACTGCAACACTGGCTATGTTCCAAAGAAAAAACATATACAGTATATATATATATATATATATATATATATACACACACACACAAACAAAGATTAGGCATAACGTTATGGTCACCTTCCTAATGTTGTGTTGGTCCCCCTTATGCTTAGGTAGGTGGTACATGTCAAAGTAACATCCACATAGATGGCAGGACCTCAGGTTTCTTAGCAGAACATTGCCCAAAGCATCACACCACTTCCCCCGGCTTGCCTTCTTCCCATTGTGCATCTTGGTGCCATGATGCCACATGATGTAAAAGTAAACGTGATTCATCAGACCAGGCCACCATCTTCCATTGCTCCGTGGTCCAGTTCCGATGCTCATGTGCCCATTGTTGCCACTTTTGGCGGTGGACAGGGGGTCAGCATGGGCACCCTGACTGCTCTGCGGCTATGCAGCCCCACACGCAACAAACTGTGATGCACTGTGTATTCTGACATCTTTCTATCAGAACAAGCATTAACTTCTTCAGCAGTTTGAGCTGCAGTAGCCCGTCTGTTGGATCGGACCACACGGGCCAGCCTTCGCTCCCCACATGCATCAATGAGCCTTGGCCGCCCATGACCCTGTCGCCGGTTTACCACTGTTCCTTCCTTGGATCAGTTTTTATTAATACTGACCACTGCAGACTGGGAACACCCCACAAGAGCTGCAGTTTTGGAGATGCTCTAAACCCAGTTGTCTAGCCATCACAATTTGGCCCTTGTCAAATCCTTACTCTTTCCCATTGTTCCTGCTTCTAACACATCAACTTTGAGGTAAAATGTTCACTTGCTGCCTAATATATCCCACCCACTAACAGTGATGAAGAGATAATCAGTGTTATTCACTTCACCTGTCAGTGGTCATAATGATATGCCTAGTCGATGTATATATATCAGTTGGAAGACTATCGAATTATTGCCGGTTTAAATCCAGGCTCTACTATGCAGTCGCTGTTGGGCTTTTGAGCAAGGCCCTTAACCCTGTCTGCTCCAGAGCCGCCATACAATGGCTGACCCTGCACTCTGACCCCAGCTTCCAAACAAGCTGGGATATGCAGAAAAATAATTTCATTTTACTCTACACGTGTATACATATTTATGACAAATAAAGGCATTCTTCTTTAATGCTCAGTGAGTCACAGTCAGTGAGTTTAACTACAATTAAATTATTACAATTATATCCAGATACATTTCCTTCCTGAGGGTTTTTAAAAACCTTTTTTAGGTTTATCCACATTATGACAAAAGTGGATCTAATATTATTACTACTGCTAGGTGTGTGTATTGATTTAGAGCTGTGAATAAACTTTTGACCATACCTACTGTAAAGTCAGTCTCTTATGAGAAATTAATATCTTAATACAAGGATAATTATTTTTATCTATGCTAACATATGAATTGTGTTTCATCATTATTTCCTGTGTTCTGTTTGGGTCCTCAGGGTTCTTAATAGCTCATTTAATGGTTGAGGATCAATTTGTTTGTCTTCTTTGCAGTAAAATCTGAATAAGAAAAATAACATCAAGACTAAATAAAATACATATCACGGCTCAGATATAAAATTATTACCTTTATTAATAATAATTTTCATTTCTCATATGTATTTACATGTTAATTATCAAGCTGTCAAATGCTGGTTGTATTCACTCCTGTCAGTCATGCTCATAAACGTAATATATTCATTACATGAATATTAGGGCTGGCTCGATACCACTTTTTTATGTCCGATAGCGATACTGCAAATTGACTATCTGCCGATACGAATACCAATCCGATACGTCATTTCTCCTCTCAAACAACTAAGCAGTAATAATACATGTCTCAATGCACCATGGTTAAAGTAGCTATCTAAATAACAATGCTCAGACTGGAATAAATACAAAACCTACAACATCACACTTATGCAAAACTGCTGTTTTATTTAAACTTTTACACACAGAACATTTAGCAGCATTTTTGTGTCTACAATTGGCAGATCTGAATGTCAATCAAACGCGATGGACCAATTAGAATTGACGCAGAGTTGAGATTTTCAGTTAAAGTTCTGTCACGTTTTTAGTTTATTAAAAACCAAAGCGTGCTTATTAAAAAACCCTGCTGGATTTTGAAGATGAAAACGGGAAACAGTGTATATATATATACACACACACACAAACAAAGATTAGGCATAACCAGAGCCGTAGATAGAGAGAGTTGCGACACTCCTTGATCTCGCCGCTACGCGGTCACGTGGTTCATGTAACCCTCAATAGTTCCAAACAAACCCGGCGCTGTCATGTTCTCAAATGGGACAGGCAGCAGTAAATGAAATATTAAACGGCAAATAATAAACATTTGTACAATTTCTGGGTATTTTCAACTGCGTTTACATTTACTGCATCTGCTTTAATGTCAATTTGGTATATAAAGTGGAAGATTGATGTTTATAATGACTTGTTAATAGGTCGTTCTTGTTAACACACAGTACATTATAATAGCATACATTACATAATGCGATATCATTAAGTAGTAGAGACAATATACAGTATAGACATTAAAGTTTTTTATGTTTTGTTTTTTGCATAAACTAATCTCCCTTCACTTTCCTGAGGATTCATAATAATAATCATTTTGGCTAAACACTAAGTCATGTGCTGGATTCATAAGGTTTACCTGCACTGAATGAACAGATTGATAAACACATTACCGTACCAAAAACATTATAGTGCAGGTACATGAAAAAGCATTCATTCATCTCTTATTTCATGAGTGATTAATAATTGATTCCTACATGTAATACATTAATGAATTCATTATGAATATGCACTAGTTCATTTTGTCTAATGTAAGTGGTGGACAAGGTACACAAACCATTTAGTTGAGTTAAAGTAGAGATATCCAAGGTAACATATTACTCCAGTAAAAGTAGTAGTAAAAGTAAAAATACTCTTTACCTCCACTAAAGTACTAAACTAAATTTACCTTCAAATGTACTTAAGTATGAAAGTAAAAGTATAATGATTTATTGTGGTTCTAATGTTTTATGATCATTTCTGTAACAAGACTCTTGATTAATCAACTCATTTTAGGTGAAAAGACTCGTGTGTCATTAATTAAGCTTAACTGACTAAGCTAAATTGGGTTATACCTATTAATTAAGATAAACATGTAACATTTAGTGCTGAGCAAATGCTAAACAATAACAGTATTAAGTATATTAATGACATTAAATTCATAATTTTTTTAAAACAAAGCAACATACAGCTAAAAATGTTTGATAAGTAGTGGAAATGAATGGGGCTCTATGGGTTGTTTGGAACTATACAGAGCTCCACAACCCGGAAGCTGCGCAGAAAAAATGTCCCGCCCCCTTTCCAACGGTTCCCTATGGGAGTGTCGCCACTCTGTTCTCTCTACCGCTCTGGGCATAACGTTATGATCACCTTCCTAATGTTGTGTTGGTCCCCCTTATGCTTAGGTAGGTGGTACATGTCAAAGTAACATCCACATAGATGGCAGGACCTCAGGTTTCTTAGCAGAACATTGCCCAAAGCATCACACCACTTCCCCCGGCTTGCCTTCTTCCCATTGTGCATCTTGGTGCCATGTGTTCCCCAGGTAAACAATGCACAGCACCCGGCCATCCACATAATGTAAAAGTAAACGTGATTCATCAGACCAGGCCACCATCTTCCATTGCTCCGTGGTCCAGTTCCGATGCTCATGTGCCCATTGTTGCCACTTTTGGCGGTGGACAGGGGGTCAGCATGGGCACCCTGACTGCTCTGCGGCTATGCAGCCCCACACGCAACAAACTGTGATGCACTGTGTATTCTGACATCTTTCTATCAGAACAAGCATTAACTTCTTCAGCAGTTTGAGCTGCAGTAGCCCGTCTGTTGGATCGGACCACACGGGCCAGCCTTCGCTCCCCACATGCATCAATGAGCCTTGGCCGCCCATGACCCTGTCGCCGGTTTACCACTGTTCCTTCCTTGGATCAGTTTTTATTAATACTGACCACTGCAGACTGGGAACACCCCACAAGAGCTGCAGTTTTGGAGATGCTCTAAACCCAGTTGTCTAGCCATCACAATTTGGCCCTTGTCAAATGCTTACTCTTTCCCATTGTTCCTGCTTCTAACACATCAACTTTGAGGTAAAATGTTCACTTGCTGCCTAATATATCCCACCCACTAACAGTGATGAAGAGATAATCAGTGTTATTCACTTCACCTGTCAGTGGTCATAATGATATGCCTAGTCGATGTATATATATCAGTTGGAAGACTATCGAATTATTGCCGGTTTAAATCCAGGCTCTACTATGCAGCCGCTGTTGGGCTTTTGAGCAAGGCCCTTAACCCTGTCTGCTCCAGAGCCGCCATACAATGGCTGACCCTGCACTCTGACCCCAGCTTCCAAACAAGCTGGGATATGCAGAAAAATAATTTCATTTTACTCTACACGTGTATACATATTTATGACAAATAAAGGCATTCTTCTTTAATGCTCAGTGAGTCACAGTCAGTGAGTTTAACTACAATTAAATTATTACAATTATATCCAGATACATTTCCTTCCTGAGGGTTTTTAAAAACCTTTTTTAGGTTTATCCACATTATGACAAAAGTGGATCTAATATTATTACTACTGCTAGGTGTGTGTATTGATTTAGAGCTGTGAATAAACTTTTGACCATACCTACTGTAAAGTCAGTCTCTTATAAGAAATTAATATCTTAATACAAGGATAATTATTTTTATCTATGCTAACATATGAATTGTGTTTCATCATTATTTCCTGTGTTCTGTTTGGGTCCTCAGGGTTCTTAATAGCTCATTTAATGGTTGAGGATCAATTTGTTTGTCTTCTTTGCAGTAAAATCTGAATAAGAAAAATAACATCAAGACTAAATAAAATACATATCACGGCTCAGATATAAAATTATTACCTTTATTAATAATAATTTTCATTTCTCATATGTATTTACATGTTAATTATCAAGCTGTCAAATGCTGGTTGTATTCACTCCTGTCAGTCATGCTCATAAACGTAATATATTCATTACATGAATATTAGGGCTGGCTCGATACCACTTTTTTATGTCCGATAGCGATACTGCAAATTGACTATCTGCCGATACGAATACCAATCCGATACGTCATTTCTCCTCTCAAACAACTAAGCAGTAATAATACATGTCTCAATGCACCATGGTTAAAGTAGCTATCTAAATAACAATGCTCAGACTGGAATAAATACAAAACCTACAACATCACACTTATGCAAAACTGCTGTTTTTATTTAAACTTTTACACACAGAACATTTAGCAGCATTTTTGTGTCTACAATTGGCAGATCTGAATGTCAATCAAACGCGATGGACCAATTAGAATTGACGCAGAGTTGAGATTTTCAGTTAAAGTTCTGTCACGTTTTTAGTTTATTAAAAACCAAAGCGTGCTTATTAAAAAACCCTGCTGGATTTTGAAGAGGAAAACGGGAAACAGTGTAGTTTGTTTTATTTCATAACACTAATGAATTAATCGTTAAGGATGTGAGATATCTCCAAGCCAGGACAAGACAGATTTATCATTTATAAAGCGATTTATAAAGCGTTTTTTATTGAGTTTAAACAGTGGTTTTAGATGTGGCAGAGGTAGATGATTTTTAAATGCTAAAAGTTTAAGTACATCAGTGTGTTTTAATTTCTGAATGGCTGTTGCGGATGAGTTGTAGATCAGTGGCACATGTTAATGATGTCATCAAGCTTGAGTGGCAATAAACGACACGTCATGTAATGTGAATTACATATATATTGTCTGGCCTATTAAGAATGTTAAGTGTACAATGCTAGGGTATAGGGAGCGAGTGTGTAGGGAAGAGATTAAAAAATGATAGTCTCCGGCTGTGCTATGTTGTTCTGTGTTTGCGCTGAGCGTGTGTGACATTAAAGTAGCGTTCTCGTGAAACCCCATTTGAATGTTTGAACATTTAATTATTTTACAACACTCTGTTGGAACGTATCTTTGTGTGTTCTTTGCTTTACACACAAACATTGGCCTTATTTACATTAAGTGTTATTTACATAAAGCAAGAGTATCGAATCGGATTGCATGTTTTTTTTCCTTCCGATATCCGATCCAGTGATTTGGGCCAATATCGGAGTATCGGATCGGTGCCAGCCCTAATGAATATACTGAATTGCCTGAATGCTGCAGTAGATACACTATACTGATACTGGGATTGACATCCCTCAGTTCTTGGTGGCAATTTCTTTCAGAATTTGACATGATTTTGACATAAATTTATTACATTCTTGCAGCGGATTTACATTTGTGATGCAAATTCCTATTCTGCCACATTCAAAAAGTGCTCTATTGGATCCAGGTCTGGTGTCTAGGGAGACCAACAAAGCACAAAAAACCCATTGTTGTGCTCATGGAACAAGTTTGAGATGATCTGTGCTTTGTGACATGTTATATTATCATGCCACATGTAGCCATTATAAAGGATTACACTTGTTCAGCAAGGACATGTAGAGAATGTGTGCCAAGCAAACATTCCACACTACTAGCGGCCTAAACTGTTGACACTAAGCAGGTTGGTCCGTGGATTCATGCCTTTATGACAAATTTAAACCTGTTTTGTTTTTTTGTGTAGAATTGTGTAGATTAGCAGTTCTCAAACTACCCAGCCAAGGCTACTTATTGACTCTCATTTTTATTGTTTTGTAAATGTGCATGCTGTAGGTGGCTTTGCACTATTTGCACAAGTTCTCACATGTGCATTCAGTCCTCACTTTACCCTGCAAGCATTTTGAAATGAAGCAATTCGAGAAGCACATGGTGTACAGCAAACACAATCACTCCCTGTCACACACCCACACACAGGGGCCTCCATGCCTTCGGGATGAATCATTAGGGCATGGCTAAGTTGGGTGGGGTTAGTTAGTTGAGTAGTTGTGTGTGTGTGTGTGTATGTGTGTGAGTGTGGGAGGTAGAAGTAGGGATATCCCTCCATTGCATTGTGTAGATATGAGTCAATGACTCCACGTCTGTACTAGAAAGTACAGCACGTCCTGTTTATATGACCGCAAGAAGCCTATGGCAGGAAACACACACACACACACACACACACAAACTGAAATCAGGCCATGTATACCTCAAAACACACACACAATAACTGAAATCAGGCCATGTATACCTCATAACTTTTTACTCCTTAAGGTCATGACACACTGAGCTGCACTGAGCTGAGGAACACTGTCGGCTGTAATTTTTGCTTTGGCAAGTCCCCCTTGTTGGCATCAAATGGGAAATTGGCATTTAAATATGATTGAGCAACACTAATAAAACTCACTGTTTGCAGTTTCCAAAGTGGTGCAGTTATGCACACCATATGGTCAAAAGTATGTGAATACCTCTTGTTATTAATTAATTTTGGTGTTTCAGCCACTCCTACTATAGTCATATAAAATGAATTACAAGCTTCCATGCTTTGTGACAATGGTTTGGGGAATGCACTTTATAGTTCAAGTATGACTGTACCCTTGTGCATAAAGCACGGTGCATAATAACGTGGTTTAACAGGCTGTGTGTGAAGGAATTCCAGTGGCCGGTGCTCTGCCCTGTTCAACAAAATTAGGATACATTGGAACAAGGACTTTGAGCCATGTCTTTTACACCAACACATGTAAACTCACATATCGTCCTGAATGAGCTTAAACACACCAATATCTTCTGAAAGCCTTTACTGAAGAGAGCAGGTATTATAGCATCAATGATAGAGAAGGCAACTCCATATTAATGCTTATAGGTCTTGGAATAGGATATCCAATAAGCTCGTTAAAAGTAAATACAAAAACTGCACATAAAAACACTCAGACTGCAGACTGTACTTGAGAACTACATGTACAGTTATTGTACTGTTAGGATTGCTGTAGGCACCACCTAGAAACACTGGGCACAATGCAAGAACACACCTCAGACAACACGCCAATCAACAAGTTGACACATTCATTTCCACCTAGAGGTAATTTAGTGCGACCAGTTTACTTTCTGCATGTTTTGGGTTATGAGAGAAACCAAAGAAAAGCCATGTAGGCAAAGATGATTCTGACTCTGGGGTAATACAGCTGGTGACATATACTGTAAAGCTCAAATAAATAAGTTCTGGCAAAGAAAGGTGTGCTCCCATTGAGTCATAACAAATCATTAAAACTCCAAAAGCCATGTCAGGTGACTGTAAACTTTTGATTTTAACTATAAAAATCTCCTAGTCAAATTATTTTATCTAATTGCCTTTTTAGGGTGTGAGTATACATACAAATACCTAGACAATAGACATTGTTTACACTAGTGAATTAGATTCAAGACATAATATAGAAAGAATCAACGCTTTTAGGATTGATTCTTTTTACCTTACATCATTAATTCTCAAAATTTTTTGTAGCTAGCTCAATTCAAGTCAAATTTATTTGTATTTATTTGCAACCAGGACAAACAATGCAACAACTAACTATTAGTTAACTATTTGCTAACTATAGCTGGCTGTTTGTTTGGATTTTATTTACAGTAGCCCAAAAATGTCAGATAGGCTACATAGTTTGGAAACATCCTAAATTGCATGTTACCACCCTAAATAGGTGATGGAAAAGTATGTTGCTGCTTCCTTCAAATAAATGCTGTAGATCAGGGTTTTTAAAACACTGGATCATGACCATTGGGTGGGTCACGAGCCAAAAAAAATGGGTCACTGAGAAAAATAACAAAAATTAAATTAACTTGTATGCGAATGCCTTGCTGTGGAGGCACCACACTCATTGTTTTTACACTCACTGTCCATTTTATCAGCTCCACTTACCATATAGAAGCACTTTGTAGTTCTCCAATTACTGACTGTGGTCCATCTGTTTCTCTGCATGCTTTGTTAACCCCCTTTCATGCAGTTCTTCAATGGTCAGGACTCTCCCAGGACCACTACAGAGTAGGTATTATTTAGGTGGTGGATCATTCTCAGCACTGCAGTGACACTGACATGGTGGTGGTGTGTTAGTGTGTGTTGTGCTGGTATGAGTGGATCAGACACAGCAGCGCTGTCACTGCTGGACTGAGAATAGTCCATCAACCAAAAATAACCAGCCAACAGCGCCCCACGGGCAGCGTCCTTTAACCACTGATGAAGGTCTAGAAGATGACCAACTCAAAGAGCAGCAATAGATGAGCGATCGCCTCTGACTTTACATCTACAAGATGAACCAACTAGGTAGGAGTGTCTAACAGAGTGGACAGTGAGTGGACACGGTATTTAAAAACTCCAGCAGCGCTGCTGTGTCTGATCCACTCATACCAGCACAACACACACTAACACACCACCACCATGTCAGTGTCACTGCAGTGCTGAGAATGATCCACCACCTAAATAATACCGGCTCTGTGGTGGTCCTGTGGGGGTCCTGACTATTGAAGAACAGGGTGAAAGCATGCTAAAACAGTATGTAGAGAAACAGATGGACTACAGTCAGTAATTGTAGAACTACAAAGTGCTTCTTTATGGTAAGTGGAGCTGATAAAATGGACAGTGAGTGTAAACACAAGGTTTTTACCTAAGGTGTGTGTATGAGCGTATGTAAGTGCATGTGTAGATGTGCATATGCATGCACATATGGGTGTATGTATGCGTACATATATGGACATATACATGTAGCAGTAATTTTCACCCTTGCAAAACACTGGTTTGCACTTTACGGACACTGTATTCACTTTAAGGCTTTCAATGCACCTTTTTTACATTTTAAACTACAGAAAGAGGAAGATGCATTGTTTGTGTTGCCTGGGTCGTGTAGAAAATCATGGACACAATGTGGGTCTCTTAGAAAAAAGTTTGAAAAACCCTGCTGTAGATGAGAGGTGCTCAGGTGGCACAGCAGTACACTAAATACACTAGCCCTCTACTGCTTAGGTAGTGGGTACAAATCTCAGTGGTGCTATTGATTGGTCGGTCAGGCATCTACACAAACACAGATTGGCTATGTCTGGGTGTGTTGCTGAACAGCCTATCCATTATCCATTGGGAGGTGCACTTGTTAGTGTGATCTTAGTGTTGGTCCCAAGTCTGGATAAAATAAGGGAGGTCAGGAAGGGCATCCGGCAAAAACCTGTGCGAAATCAGGTTTACGGACCAGACTGATCTGCTGATGCTCTAAATTTTAATTTTAAACATAAAACAAATTCTATATCACAAATAACACTTACATGTTTATCTTACTTACACACATATAAATGGTAAAATTTATGAAACTGTTAATTTTGCAGCATTTTTTGAGCTGTATGTGTATACTATATATAGACTGGAGACTTATTTATATGCAGACAGAACCTGCATGCATGTCAGCTATCATCCAAGGACCTAATAGTGGGGTTGAATATACAATTTCTTAAAAGACATGAAACAACGGGAGGCGATCATCTGTCTTCTTTAGTTGCTATTTGTTTGACGCCAGCTTGTATAAAAAGCCCTTAGGGATACTACAAATCAGGTTTTCAGACAATAATGTCTATCCCATATGCATCATAATGTGAAAAGAATGTATACTTTCAGTTTTACTACCGTTCCCTAAAGCAAATGTTCTTGAATTTCCTCTGAACACTTCAGTGGTGGCTTTAAATGACTTCATTAGAAAATGTCAATGCCTAGTTATGCTAAGCACTCTTACAAGGTCTTTTCTCTTTACCTTCGACAATATTATCATTTTCATCCCAGCAATAAGCGGACTCGGGCTTGGTCAGTCTTTAATAAAGTCCATGTGCTTTCAGCTGGAGCTCTAATCTAGCACAACGCTGAGCTGGTCTCGTGCCAAACTGCATGTAGAGACAGCAATCTGCAAATCTGCACATTTCTACAGCTTTCACCTATGCTCCATTCAGCTGGAAACGCAGCACTTCACTTCCTGAGATCATTTAATGCACTTTTAATAGCTGAGTAATACAAGTGAGTCATTTCAGGTGAAGACAGAGAGGCGTATAATAGAGATAGTATAGGAATACTGTCGTACATACTGTAGAGTCTACATGATGACGCAGCATTAAGCAGTGATTAAATTGGTTATAAAAAGTTAATTATGTAATCTTATGCGGCTGCAAAAGATTGTGGGTAAAATACCGATTGTGTGTTGTTTTGTTTAGTGCATTTTCTGTGTGTTGGAGATGGCTATGAATACAAACACATCAATACACTTATTATTAGGACCATCCACTTAATATGCTGTCAAAACAGCTCTCACCTGCCAAGACATGGACTTAATAAGACATCTGAAGGAGTCCTGTGTTATTTGGTACCAAATAATTACCAGCAGGTCCTTTAACGTCTCTACATTGTAAAGTGGATTGCCCTATAGTTAAGGCCCTACTTAATTCACAGCAGTGAACATCACGTCCCAGACCGTGAAATATGCAATTTGCTGTTAAATTCAAAATTTAAGGTTTGCGTAGCGTATAAAATATGAGGCACAATATGCAATATGAAGTGGTCCTAGCAATCATACGGCATTATACTGCATCAGGAGTAAGTTAGTGTAACAGACTTTTCTGTGGTGTAGTGTGGTGACAATGTTTGATGTATGTGTTTACGTATTGAGTGCATTTTGTCCATAGTCAAGGGAAAAGTGTGCTTATCTAGTCACGTGATCATCCCTCTGTGTTGCACCTCAAAAGAACAAGCCAGTAAAGTATTATGATCCTGATAATTTGTCTAGGTACAGTTTATTTATTTCTTTATAAACTTAGCAAACTCTAAAGACACTCGGTTACACTAGCAATCGGTTAGACAAAATGTCCAAGATGTCAAAGTCTAAAGCAGCTAAAAATACGACTCAGGTAACTGTGTTTGGAAAACTCCCAACCAATTCTGTGGACGGAGAGGGGGGTGTGAAAACACGGACAAGTATTTTCATTTTTAAAACCGTCGCTGGATGTACAGTCAACCATTATTGTAGCTTTAATTTATTCTGACATTCAATTTATGAGTGCACACATCTCTGACCAACCACATGATCTCTAAGAAAAAAATGGTTTGTCAGATCAGTTAAACTTCTTCCACTGCTCCCATGTACAGTTCTGATGTGTGCCCATTGTAGGTGCTTTTGAAGGTAAATAGGAGTTTGATCATGCAGCCCAATATCCATAGTCTGAATCATTGTGTGCTTTACTTTGACAAATTTACCTAAAAAACAACTGTTTTGTTGGTGGGTACTCACCATGGCTGCCCTTGAGCTGTTTCAGAGACAATTCAACCCAGTAGTCTGGTGATAATGATTTGGTCTTAATCAAAGTCACTCAGGTCTTTGTGCCTGATCATATTTGCTGCATTTAACATGTAACTACCATCAGTCCAACATTTACTAAATCTCTGATTATGACAATTATTATTAAATAGGCTGGTCTGTTCTGGCTGATCGGTGTATGTTGTGTGTTCATAGCATCTGGCAAAATAAAAAGTTTAGTGCTTATTGTTCTTTTTATTAATATTTTATGCTATAATATTTCTTTTTACATTTATTACATTTACATTTTTACCATCACAGAGTTGCAGTGGGTCCAGTTTCCCCTAAATACCTAAGCAGGACAGCAGTGTCTGGGCCACCCCCCTTCCTAAGTTATAGCCAATCAACCGGCTGGCCAATAGCAGCGCTGGGGATTTGAACACTGGATACCAGAAGTAATTGTCTCTTGTAATTTACCACTGCACCACTGAGCTTGATAGGTCCATCATAAAAAAAAAAAAAAAAACACTGTGTTAGTGTGTATTGTGCTGGTATAAGTGGATAAGACACAGCAGTGCTGCTGGAGTTTTTAAATACCGTGTCCACTCACTGTCCACTTTATTAGACACTCCTACCTAGTTGGTCCACCTTGTAGATGTACAGTCAGAGACGATCGCTCATCTATTGCTGCTGTCTGAATTGGTCTTCTAGACCTTCATCAGTGGTCACAGGACGCTGCCTATGGGGTGCTGTTGGCTGGATATTTTTGGTTGGTGAACTATTCTCAGTCCAGCAGTGACAGTGAGGTATTTAAAAACTCCAGCAGCATTGCTGTGTCTTATCCACTCATACCAGCACAACACACACTAACAGACCACCACCATGTCAGTGTCACTGCAGTGCTAACAATGACCCACCACCCAAATAATACCTGCTCTGTGGTGGTCTTGGGAGAGTCCTGACCATTGAAGAACAGCATGAAAGGGGGCTAACAAAGCATGCAGAGAAACAGATGGACTACAGGCAGTAAAAGTGCTCCTACATGGTAAGTGGAGCTGATAAAATGGACAGTGAGTGTAGAAACAAGGAGGTGGTTTTAATGTTATGGCTGATCAGTGTGTATGTATCTTCAAAAAGTTCTGCACTATTTTTGTTGGAAACGATGAGGGAGGGAGCAGTAATAATTGGTCGTGTCTGAGAGACTGAGAGAGAGCTTATAGTCTGGATTTAGCACTATCTGATTTTCACCTTTTTGAATGCTCAAAGAAGCTTTAAGGGGAAGAAGATTTTAATGTGATGATGATGTGAAAGCAGCAGTGCATCAGTAACTACACGCTCAACCAAAAACATTTTTTGCTGATGGCATTAAAAAGTTGGTATGACGCTTGAAAAATGCATCAGAAGGTGACTGTAGAAAAGGGATGTAATTTGTTCCTGAAATTTTTTATAAATAGATTTTTTTTTAAAGTGTGGAAACTTTTTGAACCTTTAAGCAAGTGACAAAGGGCTGGACTTGAAGTTTTGTAGACAGTGTAATAATAGTGTAATGAGAGTAAGCTGTGATTGAAAACACAACCATGCTTGGAAAACTACTCTCTCTCTCATATCACTGGTATGTTGTGTTGACAGGCACAGATTGTACTCCTCATCTGTGCCCTCAGTTTTGGATTAGATTTTTACACACGTTTCCTGAGGTCAGCTGTCGTAAGGCTGGGTCATGTAGAGCTGCTGGGAATGTGTTGCTCTGTGCTATTGTTATTGGCTGGATCATGTATGGGAAAGATCTGGATGTCCTTCGAGGTTTCCCCCTCGATGACCAATCAGAAGCAAACTTGGCATCCCAGCATGAGTAACCCTTGGTGCTCCGGATACGGGAAACACACCAGTATTGGAATGTGACCTCGTGGGCTGCGTTCATGGGAATTGACTTAATTCACAATGACAAAATTTTGCAGCTGTGTATGAGAGAGTTTGGTTTTTATCTCTTGGAAATGTCGATTCTTTCTTTGGACTAATAAAGAACGTCATAACTGTTGCCAACTTTGAGGTTTTTAAAACTAAAATTAATGATGTGCTTTTACCCACCACAAAGTGAGTTCCATAACGACATGGTTTGATGAGTTTGGTGTGGAGGAACATCAGTGGCCTTTACAGAGCTCTGACCTTTCAAATACCTTTGAGTTAAATTGGAACATTGATTGTAGGCCAGGCCTTCTTGTTCAGCATCAGTGCCTGACCTCACAAATGCCCTTTTAACGAAATAAGCACAAATTAAAAGCTCATAGTCCAAATATTTTAATCATTTGGTGCAAGTCAGTGCAGTTCTAATTCTTTATCAGGGATATGATTGACTATAGCTGGTGACTTACAGTATACACAGATCAGCCATAACATTAAAACCACCTCCTTGTTTTTACACTGACTGTCCATTTTATCAGCTCCACTTACCATATGGGAGCACTTTGTAATTCTACAATTACTGACTGTAGTCCATTTGTTTCTCTGCATGCTTTGTTACCCTCCTTTCATGCTGTTCTTCAATGGTCAGGACCCTCAAAGGACCACCACAGAGCAGGTATTATTTAGGTGGTGGATGATTCTCAGCACTGCAGTGACAATGACATAGTGATGGTGTGTTAGTGTGTGTTGTGTTGGTATGAGTGTCCACTTACTGTCCACTCTATTAGACACTCCTACCTAGTTGGTCCACCTTGTAGATGTAAAGTCAGAGACGATCGCTCATCTATTGCTGCTGTTTGAGTTGGTCATCTTCTAGACCTTCATCAGTGGTCACAGGACGCTGCCCACAGGGTGCTGTTGCTGGATATTTTTGGTTTGTGGACTATTCTCAGTCCAGCAGTGACAGTGAGGTGTTTACAAACTCCATCAGCGCTGCTGTGTCTTATCCACTCATACCAGCACAACACACACTAACACACCACCACCATGTCAGTGTCACTGCAGTGCTAACAATGACCCACCACCCAAATAATACCTGCTCTGTGGTGGTCCTGGGAGAGTCCTGACCGTTGAAGAACAGCATGTAAGGAGGCTAACAAAGCATGCAGAGAAATAGAATAACTACAGTCAGTAATTGTAGAACTACAAAGTGCTTCTATATGGTAAGTGGAGCTGATAAAATGGACAACGTGTGTAGAAACAAGGAGGTGGTTTTAATGTTATGGCCGATCAGTGTATGTGCTCATATAAACAGGACTAGCTTGACTGCACCCATTATACTAAGCTATAAGCACTAAAATGGAAATTCTATCAAGCTTTGCAGTTATCAGTATGTCACTTGGAGCTTTTATTGAGCACATTTAAGTCTCAAGATCCTCTTTGCAAACAATTGTCCATAGTTAAACCTGAAACAGATTTAGGTTGCTAGAACATAGGTTGCACTGTCCACAGTCAAGCAAGCTTTAGATTGTCATAAGCATGATCAATGTAATAAGCAACAACTGAGCAATAAGGTGCATTTTTATTTATTTTTACACCTATATAGTAAATGTGAAAATAATAAATATATTTATGTTGTTGCACTGTTTTGTTTAATCACTAAATCATTGGACATATACTTTTTAACTGTCCATGGCAACATCATTGAATAGGATGCCATTATTTGTTATATACACATATACATGGTTTAAAATGGTATAAAAATGGTTCAGGAATGGTTTGAGGAGCACAACAACGAGTTTGAGGTGTTGACTTGGCCTCCAAATTCCCCAGATCTTAATCCAAGCGAGCATCTGTGAGAGTCCGATCCATGGACACCACACCTCAGAACTTGCCAGATACCACAGCACACCTTCAGGGGTCTAGTTAAGTCCATGCCTCGATGGGTCAGGGCTGTTTTGGCAGCAAAAGGGGGACAAACACAATATTAGGAAGGTGATCATAATGTTATGCCTGATCGGTGTACGTATGTACAAATGTACAGTACAATATATTTTTTTCTGCATATCCTAGCTGGGGTCAGAGTGTAGGGTCAGCCTTTATATAGCACCCGAAGAGACAAGAGGCTTTTATGGGCCTTGCTCAAGGGTCCAACAGAGGCTGCTTGGCAAATGCACAATTTGAAAACATGAGCTTCTGAGTAATATCTCAGAATCCTCCCCAGTTTGTTACCACTGTCCACTAACACTTAGAGGCTGTAATTCAATTAAGAAGTCTCATGGTCCAAAATCAGCACATTGAGGCTTGAGTGAAGCGTGTTGCTAATCTCATTGGAGAAAGAGAGAGCAGAATCATGGGTGTCTTACTTGCACAACATTACAATACAGAATCATTGTTAATAAAATCCATACAACAAAAGCTTTTTAGTATTATTCATGTCTGAACACACGAATTAACCCCAATACATGATCAGATTTAAAAAGATCAAAGCTATCGGTCTAAGATCATGCTGAATAAGAAATTACTTCGAGGGCTTCATTACTGTTTCATTTTCTTTTTTCTTTTTTTTTGCTGTGTGCTGTGTGTTCATTTTGATTTCAAACATGCAGTGTATTCTATAATGTAAATCACTTTAAAATATTATTGCTCCCTCCTGGAATAAAAACAATGAGCATGACACACAGAGTAAAATATTCTCAGCTTTGAATTAAGAGTAATAAGGACTGTGCTTCCTTTTATAAACACTGTGGTAAAGCCCTGTTCAAACGCTTACATTCCAACGACAAAAATAGCATTTTAATATGGTACAAAACTTCACTGGAAAGTGACATTGCTGGAGAATGACTGTTAATGATTCAGTCTTTCTTTCTTTCTTTCTTTCTTTCTTTCTTTCTTTCTTTCTTTCTTTCTTCTTTATATATTTTTTCTTCGTTTCTTTATTTTTTTATTTGATCTCTTTCTTCTTTATTTATTTTTTCTTTCTTTCTTTCTTTCTTTCTTTCTTTCTTTCTTTCTTTCTTTCTTTCTTTCTTTCTTTCTTTCTTTCTTTCTCTTTATTTATTTATTTCTTCTTTATTTTTTTATTTTTTCTTTCTTTCTTCCTTTTTATTTCTTTCTTTATTTCTATCTTTCTTTATTTCTTCTATTTTTTTTATTTCTTCATTTCCCTCTTCTGTATTTATTCTTTCTTTCTTTCTTTCTTTCTTTCTTTCTTTCTTTCTTTCTTTCTTTCTTTCTTTCTTTCTTTCTTTCTTTCTTTGTTCTTTATTTATTTATTTTCTTTCTTCATTTCTTTGTTCTTTATTTATTTTTTCTTTATTTCTTTATTTATTTATTTATTTATTCTTTATTTATTTTTTCTTTGTTTGTTTCTTTTTTCTTTCTTTCTTTATTTATTTCTTCATTTCCTTCTTCTTTATTTTTTATTTCTTTCTTTCTTTCTTTCTTCTTTATTTATTTTTTCTTTCTTTCTTCTTTCTTCATTTTTTTCTCTTTTTTCTTTCTTTCTTTCTTTCTTAATTTATTTCTTCTTTATTTTTTTTTTCTTCATTTACTTTTTTCTTTCTTCTTTATTTATTTTTTCTTTCTTTCTTTCTTTCTTTCTTTCTTTCTTTCTTTCTTTCTTTCTTCTTTATTCATTTTTTCTTTCTTTCATCTTTCTTTATTTTTTCTTCCTTTTTTGTTTTTCTTTCTTCATTTCTTTCTTCTTCATTTATTTTTTCTCTCCTTCTTTCTTTCTTTCTTTCTTTCTTTCTTTCTTTCTTTCTTTCTTTCTTTCTTTCTTCTTCATTTTTTTCTTTCTTTCTTTCTTTCTTTCTTTCTTTCTTTCTTTTTTTGTTTGTTTGTTTCTTTCTTCTTCTTTTATTTTTTTCTTTCTTTTTGTCTTTTCTTTCTTTTTTCATATTTTCTTACCATTACCATTGTAATGCATTTTTATTGGTATGTTTAGATCATCAGTGTTGTAACTGACAAAGTTTTCTTTTTTTTTTTAGATATATACCACTGGAATTGAGCATTGTAACTTTTTCCTACTTCTTTCCTTTTTTCTGCCTTGTATTACTTTTTGTCTCGTGTCTGTCTGTGTGGGTTTCCTCTGGGAACTCCGGTTTCCTCCCACAGCCAAAAAGACCTGCAAGTGAGGTGAATTTAAGATACAAAATTGTCATGAATGTAACCAAAGAGTAAAACATGACGTTAAAATCCTAATAAATAAATAAATAATATTTCTTTTTTTTTTTTTATACTTTAATTGTTGTTACTTATTGTTTGTCACTTTTTTGTTCTTTTGCTTTTCTTTTTTCTTTCCTACTAATTTTTATGGTATTAAAAACAGGACATGGTTGTGATAGATGAATGAGTAATTTATTACAATGTTGCTTCTTTCATGTGATTTTTTCTGTCAGTCTTTGCTTTCTCTTTGTTTCTCTACTGCTCTAGTGTCTCCACTGCTTAAATGGTGAATGGCAGTACAGTGGCAGCACAAACATGGCAGTGTTATGATGAATGAGTGAGTGATTTACAATCCCACTTTCTGTCAAGTGTGTAAAATGTCATATTTTGGTACTGAGGGTGATTGTTGTGGCATTTAATATTAAGTTTTTAATTATATAAATAGTGAATGTCACCGTGGTTATAGTGAATGAGTGTGTCACAGTGGCAGTAATGGATGAGTGTGTTTTGTTTTAACCTTTGCTTCTTTGTCATGTATGAAACATACAGTAGTTTTCTGATAGAAATGTATTCCTTTTGTCTTTCTATAATGTAACATACATACTGTATCTCCCCTGTTTCACATAGTTTAACACATAGATAAATGCTAGTAAATAAATGCTGCAATTCCTTAACAGGTCAGTCGTTTAATCCCTGAGTACAAATTTGTTAGTGTGAACCTGGTGAAATGTTCCTGTCAGAACTGCCAAGTAGAATTGAAAAAGCAAAAACATTCACAGCATGGGAACCAATGAGAGTGTGTGAAGTGTGAACATTTTCATTAAGTTATTTCAACACTTTAAGCTGAAAAATGCAGGGCACTTATATTTTAACATAACTTTACAATGAAGTCCTGATGTTCTCAGTTCTCAATTGGCAGCATAAAAATACCACACAGAAATTATAGAGGATGGAGAGCAACACAATACAACTAGATGAACAAACATTATTGATGAATGATTACTTAATTGTTCCAGTAGTACCCAGTCAAGGCACTGGAAGTCTCATTTTAATTGAAAACTGCATGGAATACTCTTAATTAACAAGTTGTTCAAGTAAAAATACATGTTCCAAATTACTTTAGAAAGACTGTTGAAAATGCAGGCCTCAAAGTAGACAATCAATGCAACAAAAGTGAATACATATAGGAGTTTCTGTGACAGCTCAGAAAGTGGGAAGGACATTGCATAACATCAACCTCTATGAATGACATCCAAGTAAAAAATAAAACCTTGAAAAAATCTCTTCAGATATTTCTGCAACACAGGATTAAGTCTGTCTTTAAAATTAAAGGTGGACACACTAAGTATTTAAAAATATGTCAAATTTAAATCTCAGTAATGAAAGGAGTCCCTACTGTGCGGCCTGTATTTTTAATATAGTTAATCTAAACTGTTAGTTTTTAGTTTTACATAAAAGCGAATACCCTACTGTTCAACTTAGAAGTAATGCAATTACTGTAAGGTGATACAATTTTGAATTACTTGACATTTAAGTGATACTGCACCTGGGTGTACTCATATACTGTTGTATACTGTATGTCTGTATACTGTATGTATGGATATACACCCATCAGCCATAACATTAAAACCACCTCCTTGTTTCTACATTAATTATCCATTTTATCAGCTCCACTTTGTAGGTCTACAATTAATGACTGTAGTCCATCTGTTTCTCTACATACTTTTTTAGCCTGCTTTCACCCTGTTCTTCAATGGTAAGGACTCCCACAGAACCACCACAGGGCAGGTATTATTTAGGTGGTGGATCATTCTCAGCACTGCAGTGACAATGACATGGTGTGTTAGTGTGTGTTGTGCTGGTATGAGTGGATAAGACACAGCAGCGCTACTGGAGTTTTTTTAAATACTGTGTCCACTCTATTAGACACTCCTACCTAGTTGGTCCACCTTGAAGATGTAAAGTCAGAGACGATTGCTCATCTATTGCTGCTGTTTGAGTTGGTCATCTTCTAGACCATTATCAGTGGTCACGGGCGCTGTTGACTAGATATATTTTTGGTTGGTGGACTATTCTCAGTCCAGCAGTGACAGTAAGGTGTTTAAAAACTCCATCAGCATTGCTGTGTCTTATCCACTCATACCAGCACAACATACACTAACACACCACCACCATGTCAGTGTCACTGCAGTGCTGAGAATGATCCACCACCTAAATAATACCTACTCTGTAGTGGTCCTGGGAGAGTCCTGAGCTTTGAAGAACAGTATGAAAGGGGGCTAACAAAGCATGCAGAGAAACAGATAGACTACAGTCAGTAATTGTAGAACTACAAAGTGCTTCGATATGGTAAGTGGAGCTGATAAAATGGACAGTGAGTGTAGAAACAAGGAGGTGGTTTTAAAGTCATGGCTTCTTGTCCTACATTAGCCCCTGACCTCACAAATTCTCTTCTAACTCATTGGACACAGATTTCCAAAGACAAGCCCTTTAAAAAACAAAAGTAAAACCTGTAATAAATGCAAAGGACTCCTGGGGGAAGGGGGAGGGGTAGGTTAACACAACTTTATATTAATGCCTTTTTATAGGTTTTATAGTTAGGTATCTACATTCCTTTGGTACTTTGGTGTATTTAAAACCAATTTTAACGTGTCCAATTAAAAATAAAATCAATGTTTTTATTTATTTTAATATTTTAGTTATATATTTAGCATTTAACAGATATATGCTTTAAAAAAGACTAATCTAAAAAAGAAAAATCAATAATCTGCAGATGATTGTTTCATACAGCTCATCAGTTGTTGCAGACTCAAATGACACTCCTGCTACTGAAAGATTCAGAAGCCAAAGTTTCATATAGTAAGAAGAGACTTTGCAAAGCTCGCCTCTGTTGTGCATAAAAACATAACATGATCTCTGCAGGACTGTGTTCTGATAACATCCCGGAGTGAAAGTTTAAACTGCAAAACCTTGTTTACATTATCCATGTGCATTCAATGATTGTGAACATCTGGCACTAACAGGATAATCAGCTTTAATGTTTTAACAGCTTGTTTAAAGACCATTCAGAATTATGAGATTAGCACATTTCAGCTTTACAGATTTGACATTTGGACTTTTAATTACTAATGTGTTTTAATCTGGGTTATGGCTATGGAAAGACAAGCATTGGCTGGGAAGCTAAATGACCTTCAGTGTTGAAAGTTTCAATGCTGACTGCCATAGAATTCCATCTTTTCAACAAGTGAAATTTCTCCCTAACATTTTCTTCAGCTCTGGAAAGCTGGGAAGCTGGAAAGGTATGCTGCAACATCTGTTTTCTCTTGCCAAGTCTTTCCTCTTTATCAACACTTACTACTACATTTCACACTGCATGTAAACACAATGCACATTATTTGCAGCGACTGATCCTTCTTAACTATATTGTAGTCTATTTGACGAATCTGAGTTTGGTGCATACCATGAGGACACTACAGTTGGATGTGGTAATAACAAGTTTAATTAATTAATTGTTTTTATAGTTTAATAAGACTTTGTTTTTATAAATGTTTGTGACGTTTTGTTTGCTTTCAGCTTTGTTTTAACAGTAAAATAAAAAACTTGACTGTACATCTGTTTTCTCTTCTTTTATAATGTCTTTCAGGTATTGATATAACTGTACACCGATCAGGCATAACTTTATGACCACCTCCTTGTTTCTACACTCACTGTCCATTTTATCAGCTCCGTTTACCATATAGAAGCACTTTGTAATTACTGACTGTAGTCCATCTGTTTCTCTACATGCTTTTTAGCCCCCTTTCACCCTGTTCTTCAATGGTCAGGACCCCCACAGGACCACTACAGAGCAGGTATTATTTGGGTGGTGGATCATTCTCAGCACTGCAGTGACACTGACATGGTGGTGGTGTGTTAGTGTATGTTGTGCTGGTATGAGTGGATAAGACACAGCAATGCTGATGGAGTTTTTAAACACCTCACTGTCACTGCAGGACTGAGAATAGTCCACCAACCAAAAATATCCAGTCAACAGCACCCAGTGGGCAGCGTCCTGTGACCACTGATGAAGGTCTACAAGATGACCAACTCAAACAGCAGCAATAGATGAGCGATCGTCTCTGACTTTACATTTACAAGGTGGACCAACTAGGTAGGAGTGTCTAATAGAGTGGACAGTGAGTGGACACGGTAATTAAAAACTCCAGCAGCACTGCTGTGTCTGATCCACTCATACCAGCACAACACACACTAACACACCACCACCATGTCATTGTCACTGCAGTGCTGAGAATGATCCACCACCTAAATAATACCTGCTCTGTGGGGGGTCCTGACCATTGAAAAACAGGGTGAAAGCAGGATAAAAAGGTATGTAGAGAAATAAATGGACTAAATGTGTGGAGAAATTCACACCAATCTATTAAATTCAAGGAACATCATATCTTCCCAAAGGAACCTGGTCTTATGCAACTTAGAGGGAAAGAAACCCAAACAAATAATTTAATGTTATTAAGAAATGTAAAAATGCTAACCCTAACCAAAACCATAGTAAATTCTACAACCGTAAGACCATATGGTTCTAACTACAGCTAAAGGTGGGGCTCAGATGAGGCAGGCCACAGCATAGTCCTTCAGTGAATAATAAAACAAATAAAACAAAGCGTTTGAAGAAAGTTAAACCAAAACATGAGTCACTGGTGAATCACAGAAGCCCAGAAGAACCTCCCAGCTTCTTACTGACAAGCCGCTGGGTTCCTAACCAAAACCAGACCTTGCTGAGAAACTTTCATCAAAGTCATTGAGCTCTGAGAGCATAGAGGGACTGGCGAATCTAATCCAATCTGTGAATGGTTAGGGACCTCAGCTGGAGAAGGAGGGTGTAGGAAAGAAAAGGAATTTGAGGAGTGGAATGGATTTATCCCTGTGTATGCTTCCCTTTCACCCCCACACACTTTCAGATAGACATACATTATCCTCCTCCGGCCGCCTGAATCTTCACACACTCTTTTCTTCATCCATTATCCATTCCCCCCACACACCTTTGCAAATTTTGTTGATAGTGTGGCCAGGCTGTACAAATTCCCACATAATGTATAGTCATATATCTATTTTCTTTCATTTTGGGGTAAAATAACTTTTGTTAAATGCTTTGCACTATATACAGTGTATCACAAAAGTGAGTACACCCCTCACATTTCTGCAGATATTTAAGTATATCTTTTCATGGGACAACACTGACAAAATGACACTTTGACACAATGAAAAGTAGTCTGTGTGCAGCTTATATAACAGTGTAAATGTATTCTTCCCTCAAAATAACTCAATATACAGCCATTAATGTCTAAACCACCGGCAACAAAAGTGAGTACACCCCTAAGAGACTACACCCCTAAATGTCCAAATTGAGCACTGCTTGTCATTTTCCCTCCAAAATGTCATGTGACTCGTTAGTGTTACTAGGTCTCAGGTGTGCATAGGGAGCAGGTGTGTTCAATTTAGTAGTACAGCTCTCACACTCTCTCATACTGGTCACTGAAAGTTCCAACATGGCACCTCATGGCAAAGAACTCTCTGAGGATCTTAAAAGACGAATTGTTGCGCTACATGAAGATGGCCAAGGCTACAAGAAGATTGCCAACACCCTGAAACTGAGCTGCAGCACAGTGGCCAAGATCATCCACCGTTTTAAAAGAGCAGGGTCCACTCAGAACAGACCTCGCGTTGGTCGTCCAAAGAAGCTGAGTGCACGTGCTCAGCGTCACATCCGACTGCTGTCTTTGAAAGATAGGCGCAGGAGTGCTGTCAGCATTGCTGCAGAGATTGAAAAGGTGGGGGGTCAGCCTGTCAGTGCTCAGACCATACGACGCACACTACATCAAATTGGTCTGCATGGCTGTCACCCCAGAAGGAAGCCTCTTCTGAAGTCTCTACACAAGAAAGCCCGCAAACAGTTTGCTGAAGACATGTCAACAAAGGACATGGATTACTGGAACCATGTCCTATGGTCTGATGAGACCAAGATTAATTTGTTTGGTTCAGATGGTCTCAAGCATGTGTGGCGGCAATCAGGTGAGGAGTACAAAGATAAGTGTGTCATGCCTACAGTCAAGCATGGTGGTGGGAATGCCATGGTCTGGGGCTGCATGAGTGCAGCAGGTGTTGGGGAGTTACATTTCATTGAGGGACACATGAACTCCAATAAGTACTGTGAAATACTGAAGCAGAGCATGATCCCCTCCCTCCGGAAACTGGGTCGCAGGGCAGTGTTCCAGCATGATAATGACCCCAAACACACCTCTAAGACGACCACTGCTTTATTGAAGAGGCTGAGGGTAAAGGTGATGGACTGGCCAAGCATGTCTCCAGACCTAAACCCAATAGAACATCTTTGGCGCATCCTCAAGCGAAAGGTGGAGGAGCGCAAAGTCTCGAATATCCGCCAGCTCCGTGATGTCGTCATGGAGGAGTGGAAAAGCATTCCAGTGGCAACCTGTGAAGCTCTGGTAAACTCCATGCCCAGGAGAGTTAAGGCAGTTCTGGGAAATAATGGTGGCCACACAAAATATTGACACTTCAGGAACTTTCACTAAGGGGTGTACTCACTTTTGTTGCCGGTGGTTTAGACATTAATGGCTGTATATTGAGTTATTTTGAGGGAAGAATAAATTTACACTGTTAGATAAGCTGCACACAGACTACTTTTCATTGTGTCAAAGTGTCATTTTGTCAGTGTTGTCCCATGAAAAGATATACTTAAATATCTGCAGAAATGTGAGGGGTGTACTCACTTTTGTGATACACTGTATATATATATATATATTAAAACCACCTCCCTGTTTCTACACTCACTGTCCATTTTATCAGCTCCATTTACCATATAGAAGCACTTTGTAGTTCTACAATTACTGACTGTAGTCCATCTGTTTCTCTGAATGCTTTGTTAACCCCCTTTCATGCTGTTCTTCAATAGTCAAGACCCCCACAGGACCACTACAGAGTAGGTATTATTTAGGTGGTGGGTCATTCTCAGCACTGCAGTGACACTGACATGGTGGTGGTGTGTTAGTGTGTGTTGTGCTGGTATCAGTAGTTAAGACACCGTAATGCTGATGGAGTTCTTAAACACCTCACTGTCACTGCAAGACTGAGAATAGTCCACTAACTAAAAATATCCAGCCAACAGCGCCCCATGGGCAGCGTCCTGTGACCACTGATGAAGGTCTAGAAGATGACCAACTCAAACTGCAGCAATAGATGAGCGATCGTCTCTGACTTCACATCTACAAGGTGGACCAACTAGGTAGGAATGTCTAATAGAGTGGACAGTGAGTGGACATGGTATTTAAAAACTCCAGCAGCGCTGCTGTATCTGATCCACTTATACCAGCACAACACACACTAACATACCACCATCTGGTCAGTGTCACTGCAGTGCTGAGAATGATCCAATACCTAAATAATTCCTGCTCTGTGGTGGTCCTGTGGGGGTCCTGACCATTGAAGAACAGCATGAAAGGGGGCTAACAAAGCATGTATAGAAACAGATGGACTACAGTCAGTAATTATAGAACTATAAAGTGCTTCTATATGGTAAGTGGAGCTAATAAAATGGACAGTGATTGTAGAAATAAGGAGGTGGTCATAATGTTATGCCTGATTGGTGTCGTCATAATTGGTCAATTCTGCTAATGATCCACAGCTGCTCCTTGTTGCAGGTAATGCTCAGGGCATTTAAGGGCGCTGTGGATCCTTCAGCGGAGACTTTTGCTTTTGGAATTTGGTTTGTTTGGTTTGATTTGGTTTTCCCTGTTCATTTTGGTTTGGTGTTCTCTTGTCTAGTCCATGCCCTTGTTAGTTGGTCCATGCTCTTGTTAGTTAAATCATGCTCTTGTTCGTCCATGCTCTTGTTATGTTATGCTGAGAAGTCTTAGTCTTAGAAAGTTTTAGTCTTGTTTATGTCCTTTGTTAGCTTAGCTAAGGGTTTAGGGTCAGGTTTCATGTGTTTAGCGATTAGCATTAGCGTAGCTTTAGCATTATTCATGTATGTTTAGCTTAGCGTTAGCATTTAGCATAGGTTGTGTGTTACTGTGTCTTGTGTACTCGTCTTGTCTTTCTTATTATTAAACGTGTTTGTTAAACACCTCTTCGTGTGTCCGCCCCTCTTCTCTTGTTTAGCCCATACGTTACATATGCATAGCAAATAAAAATACTTTAAAAATAAATCTGCATTATTTAATAGTATTTTACACTTTAAAATCACCTTGAAATTCTGGTGCTGAAAATTCAAGGTAAGAAAAAAATCAGGTAGCAAAACATGTAAAAGTGTAAAATTTTAGGTTTTTAAACTTCAAAAGAGAAACATTTAGGACCTGATTTTTTATTATTTATTAACTTTATTAATGTTAATGTAACAACATTTTACTTGTCATATTACATTTTAACTAGGGATGCATCAATACCATTTTTTCCCAACCGAGTACGAGTACAAGTACATGTATTTTAGTACTCGCCGATACTGATACCGATACCTATTTAGAATGATGCAATCTGGAGCAAAAAAAAACACTGCACAGACATCATTGAGAAAGCTTCTGACAAGCTAACGTTAACGTTCATTAATAAACGCACGTAATTAACGTTGTGCACATCATACATGCGATGCGATTCTGCTGATTGAAATATTTACTTTAAAAGGATAATACAGTCCGATCCCATCTGAGCCGATTCTATCAGCACATACATTCGTGGTTCACCTCGGTAAATGGTAAATGACTCTGAGTCGGCTCCCGCTCTGTGGTAATAACCAGTATAATTAAGCCTGAGCTTTATAATGTAAGCGAGTCACACAAAATGTTCTGTAGTAGTTGGTGTTTATTTACAACCGCATCATTCATTATAACAGTAAACACGGAGAGATGACTGAGAAAAAAAGCTTAAAATGAGTCGACTCCTGAATCACTTGTATCGACACTGTGAACAGAGTATTGAACACACACACGTCCTATAACAGCGGTCGCTGCTTTTGTAACCGGTTATCTTCGCTGTTAGCTCTATTTTGAAGTTTTTTTTTTTTTTTTCAAACGGAACTAAATAACATTAAACGTGCGTGTGAGCGTGGTCAGTGAGAATAATTCAATCTGTCTCCCGTGGGTGAAAAATGAATTGCAATTGAAAAATGAACCCCCCCCCGAGTTAATGAGCGCGGTATCGGGCTAATACCCGATACTAGTATCCGTACTCATGCATCTCTAATTTTAACCTAAACTTTTGCAACATGAATATTTGCATTTATTTTTTTTGTTGCATTTTAAAATGTCCCAATGATGTACAATCAAGTTTCATATTTCTAAAATCTGATTTTTAAATACCTACATTTCTACCTCCTGAGTTTTTGTAACTTGAATTTATGCAACCTAAATTTTACAACTTTATTTTTAACATATATTTGCTACTGGAGTCAGAAATTATGCATTTTTAATTTTTTCAATTATCACAAATTCATGTTTAAGCAGCAAACCCTGTAGAAATACTTTGTTATTGGCGCTTTTGGTCCTTCTGTGTGTTCATGATATTTGACTCTTGAGTACTATTAAAATTTAATAGATATGTTTAAACCCCTGTTTAAATAGCTTCGTTTTTAAATCGTTTTTAACCTTTATTTCAGTCACTTTTGTTTTACTTCAGTCAGTTTTTGGACTACTATTATAACCTTTACTATTGGGTACACTGGTCAATAGATCTATATGTAACTGTGTAAAATGGTTAAAGATGTACCATTAATTTAATACAGAGGTACCATGTTTGATAATGTTAACATTTGCAGTTAAAATTGGTCATATAGAATATAGTTTTCATTTGTGTGTTATATACACCCTCCCTCATTCCCAGGGTCATGTCCTCCTTTTTAGGGTTAGATAAGTGGCTACCCTCCTTATTGAATGACATTTTAGTAAGGGGCTTGAGTGACCGAATTCCCTGCCTTGCACTGACACAACCGGTGACAAATCACTTTAGAAAAAGAACAACTTGTTTACCGTCTGAAACCAAAGAGCCTGTTCCCTTTTTCTAAAGCCTGCAGGCCACAGAGCTGGATACACTTTCACCTTATCCTCTATTGATCCAACCCCCCCTCTCCACCTACCCACCCAGCAAGGGTCATTTATTTGCAAGCTGATATAAGTGGGAGTGATTAGAACATGGGTTGATTGATTTGCGTACACATCTATTCTGTCACCTAGCACACAATCCAGCCTTTCGGGAAATGTTCACCTGATGCTAAAAAACCCCAGATGCCATCAAAAATAGAAAGTCTTTATGTATTAATGTAAATGTTTTGTAGTTTATTTCTTAGCTACAAACTCATGACGCATTTGAATTACATTGTGTTTTAAAAAGAAGCATTCTTCAAAACCCAGAGACTGATGACAGTCGTTTAAAAGGAAAGATGTGCTGCTCTGATTTATTTAGATTAAGATTTCAGCCTCAGCGCAGGTGTGTGTTATAAACATCTGAGGCGTCCTTGTCTAAAGAGTTTCCACTCCAGATTAATTCTAATGAACCCGCTTCACTTGGGATTGACACTTTATCTGAGACAACAAAGTGATGCACATCTTTCTCACCAAACCAATAATAAAAAGGGTGAGGAGCCCATTTAGGAAATCATCCATCTTATCACACACATCGCACTCCCCATATATCTGTAATCCTGACATGCTGCTTTAGTTGACCGTCCATTATCATCAGACCATTGAGAAGCTAAAATGCTGCATCCATCACTGAGGCAGGATTTTTTTAGAGTGCAGTACTTCCCAAATATAAAGATTATACATTATCATGATAAACTGAGACTTGCAATTTAGTATTCAAATAGCTCTAGTCTATACCACTGGCTGCTTATTAAGATTAATGTAGGTCAGTTTGCACTGTGTTCTCGGTCAGCATACCCAGCTTAGGCCTATTGTTCTCAATATTATTGTTATGTAATAAGAATAAAAGCAACTGACAGTTGCAATCAAAATTATTCAACCCCCATCAAAAATAAAGTTTATTAGCAGCTTGGAGCTGACTGCAATAAACCAATCAAAGGCGTCCAGGTGGTGCAGCGGGATATTCCGCTAGCACACCAGTGCCAAGATTCTGAACTCCTCAATTCCCACCGGTCGGCTGGGCGCCATATAGCGGGCATAACTGGCAGTGCCTGCAGCAGACACGTCTCTGCTAGGGCGGGATGGCCGGACTACGTGGGGTGGGGTCATCAAACACTTTGTAAGGACCCTGATTGGCAGATAGAGGGGTGCCTGTGCAGAGTGCATAGGTTAAAAAGGGTTCCGCTAATGGCTGCGCGTGTCAGAGGAGGCGTGAGCAGCAATATAGCCACTTCAACTGCAATCAGGGATCCCCCAGCAGCAGAAGACAAATTGACTACGCTAAATTGGAAGAAAATGCATAAATAAAATAGAAAAAATATAATAAACCAATCAAACAAAAACAATGTACAGTGTATCACAAAAGTGAGTACACCCCTCACATTTCTGCAAATATTTTATTATATCTTTTCATGGGACAACACTATAGAAATAAAACTTGGATATAACTTAGAGTAGTCAGTGTACAGCTTGTATAGCAGTGTAGATTTACTGTCTTCTGAAAATAACTCAACACACAGCCATTAATGTCTAAATAGCTGGCAACATAAGTGAGTACACCCCACAGTGAACATGTCCAAATTGTGCCCAAAGTGTCAATATTTTGTGTGACCACCATTATTAGCACTGCCTTAACCCTCCTGGGCATGGAATTCACCAGAGCTGCACAGGTTGCTACTGGAATCCTCTTCCACTCCTCCATGATGACATCACGGAGCTGGTGGATGTTAGACACCATGAACTCTTCCACCTTCCACTTGAGGATGCGCCACAGGTGCTCAATTGGGTTTAGTCCATCACCTTTACCTTCAGCTTCCTCAGCAAGGCAGTTGTCATCTTGGAGGTTGTGTTTGGGGTCGTTATCCTGTTGGAAAACTGCCATGAGGCCCAGTTTTCGAAGGGAGGGGATCATGCTCTGTTTCAGAATGTCACAGTACATGTTGGAATTCATGTTTCCCTCAATGAACTGCAGCTCCCCAGTGCCAGCAACACTCATGCAGCCCAAGACCATGATGCTACCACCACCATGCTTGACTGTAGGCAAGATACAGTTGTCTTGGTACTTCTCACCAGGGCGCCGCCACACATGCTGGACACCATCTGAGCCAAACAAGTTTATCTTGGTCTCGTCAGACCACAGGGCATTCCAGTAATCCATGTTCTTGGACTACTTGTCTTCAGCAAACTGTTTGTGGGCTTTCTTGTGCGTCAGCTTCCTTCTGGGATGACGACCATGCAGACCGAGTTGATGCAGTGTGCGGCATATGGTCTGAGCACTGACAGGCTGACCTCCCATGTCTTCAACCTCTGCAGCAATGCTGGCAGCACTCATGTGTCTATTTTTTAAAGCCAACCTATGGATATGACGCTGAACACGTGGACTCAACTTCTTTGGTCGACCCTGGCGAAGCCTGTTCCGAGTGAAACCTGTCCTGGAAAACCGCTGTATGACCTTGGCCACCATGCTGTAGCTCAGTTTCAGGGTGTTAGCAATCTTCTTATAGCCCAGGCCATCTTTGTGGAGAGCAACAATTCTATTTCTCACATCCTCAGAGAGTTCTTTGCCATGAGGCGCCATGTTGAATATCCAGTGGCCAGTATGAGAGAATTGTACCCAAAACACCAAATTTAACAGCCCTGCTCCCCATTTACACCTGGGACCTTGACACATGACACCAGGGAGGGACAACGACACATTTGGGCACAATTTGGACATGTTCACTGTGGGGTGTACTCACTTATGTTGCCAGCTATTTAGACATTAATGGCTGTGTGTTGAGTTATTTTCAGAAGACAGTAAATCTACACTGCTATACAAGCTGTACACTGACTACTCTAAGTTATATCCAAGTTTCATGTCTATAGTGTTGTCCCATGAAAAGATATAATGAAATATTTGCAGAAATGTGAGGGGTGTACTCACTTTTGTGATACACTGTAACTAGCTCAACACAGCTTAACATCATGTGTATTCTCAAGCACCCCTAATGCTTCATCATGAGATAAAACACATCAAATACCTGGACTGGCTGTGATGTTTAATAGCACATTAGAAATACAGCTAAGTCAAAAGAGTAGTCCAAAAAAGTAATCACCTTGCACAAACAAGGAAAAGGATAAAAAAGATACCAAAAGGCACTGAATGTTCCTAGCGATACAGCTGACAAGTTAACAAGTTTAAAGTTAAAAAAACACTGGCTACACTACCTGGACATGGCAGAAAGAGGAAGCGATCACCGGCTGCCATCAGATTCCTGAGGAAGCAGGTGGTTAAAAACCCTCGAGTGACTGCAAAAGACCTGCAGCAAGATTTGGTGGCAGCAGGCACTGAGGTTTCAGTTTGCACAGTAAAGCACAAACTAAATACTCAAAGTCTCCATGCCAGAAATACAAAACGTCTACTGACCCAATAGCACGAGAACAATCGACTCAAATATGCTCAAAACCACATAGATAAGTCACAGAGGTTTGGGGATTCTGCTCGGTGGAGCGATTAAACAACACTGGACCTATAGATCAGCAGTATATCTGGAGGAGGAAGAATGAAGCATAGAACACCTGCCAACACTGAAGCTCCTCTGGCACTGAAAATCTGCAGCGTGTGGAGGGCAAGATGGATTCAATCATGTATCATAAATTATATTAGAAAACATCATGCCTTCTGTTAGGAAGCTAAAGCTTGGGTGTCATTGGACCTTCCAACAGAAAAATGATCCCAAGCCTCAGGAACCTCAGGAATGCTATAGGCTATACATCACATTTACAGCGGGTGATAATGGCAAAAGGGTGCTCTACTAAGTACTAATGAAAGAGTTAAATAATTCTGAGGCAGTATTCATTAAAAGTGGCATTTTGTGTTAAATTTGGAGAAACCTCTTGTTATATTAGTTGTGTTGAGTGATTTAAATTGTTCTTTTTTGATTGGTTTATTATTGTAAACAGCTGAAAGTCTGTAAATTTTGCTGATTTGCAAATAATTAAATAATTCTGACTGCGGCCACTCAGGTGGCGCAGCGGTAAAAACACACACTGGAACCAGAGCTGGATCTCGAATACATTGTATCGAATCTCAGCTCTGCCTGCTGGCTAAGGCTGAGCAGCCACATGAACAACGATTGGCCTGTTGTTCAGATATGGGCGGGACTAAGCTGATTGGGGTCTCTCTCTCATGACTGGTGCAATTACGACCTCTGCTGGCTGAGATGAGAAAAGAGTGCTCTCAGGGTGTGTCTCTCCATACACAAGGTAGATCTGCACTGCACTCGTCAAATTGTAGGTGATAAAATGCATACGGCTGCTGCCCACGTGTCTGAGGGGGCGTGGGTTAGCTTCGTTCTCCTCAATCAGAGCAGGAATCGCATTGGTGGAGAGAAAGCATGATGCAATCGGGCAATTGGACGCGCTAAAAAAGGGAGAAAAAATAAATACATAGAAGATATACAGTATATAAGTTATTAAATTACTTTGATCCAAAGTCTGTTTTCTAATAAGAAGTCCTCAACCGTCTTTCACATGTTATTTGCTATGATAACGGGTCAACACTTTCAAGATACCTACAAATGCTTTCAATTAACTGTTTCCTTAACGTCATTCCAACACATAAAAGTTGAAGACATATACTATATGGCCGAAAGTATGTGGACACAAAACCTGAGCTTGTTGGACATCCCATTCCTAAACCATGGGCATAGGTTTAGTGTTGGCCTCTACTTTGCAGATTTCACAGCCTACTCTATCTTGGTAAGATTTTCCACATTTTGAAGTTTTACTGTAAGAATTCATGCTAATGAGGTAAAAGCATTTGTGAGGTAAGACAATGATTCTGGACAAAAAGGTTTGGCCCGTTCTTCCGGCCAGAGGGTTAAGTTGAGGTCAGGGCTTTATGCAAGCCACCAAAGTTCCTTTACATTAAACTTATTTAACTATGTTTTTTATTGACCTTGTTTTGTGCACAGGGGCACAGTCAAACTGCAGCAGGAAATGGCCTTCCTTAAACTGTTGTCACAAAGTTGAAAACCTAAAATACAGCTTATGTCAATATTTTTAAATACACTTGTTAGCAAGGAGCATGCCCGAAACACCTAAACTCAATAATTAAGAGAAGTGTCCACATACTTCTGGCCATAAAGTGTAAATAAAGACCTAAACTGAACTGAACTAAACTAAAACTGAACTGAACTAAAATGATAAATATTTCTACAAAATAGAACTACTTTTGCCACAAGTTAAAAATGACAATTATTATTACAGTAGAGTCTGTTTTAAAGTCTGGGGGTTTTTTTGGTTTCTTGGTGCAAGTTTTGTTTTGTTTTAAGAAAGTAAAACAGATTCCAGTCTATACAGTCATAGTATTTTTACACATGAAAAGGGAAAGCTAAGGGTGCTAATGAACAACTTTACAGTAACCCCAGGACCAAAAACTCCCAAGATATTAGGGAAGGAAAATAATAAGGAAGAAACCATGAGAGGAATCAGACTCTACAGGGCCACCCAGGATAATTAGGAAAAGCCTGTTATATTGGGTGACATTAATATAAATCTAATCCAGAATTTCCAGGTGTTTCTACAAGTATTAGTACCAAATAAGGGTACCCCGAAATCTGATTGTTTAATAATTTGGTATGGTACTTTAAATGACTGATCAGTTGTATCAGGTTCAAGGTTCTGTCTGGCTTGTATAAAAACCTGCAGCCACACTAGGCCTTTGTGAATAAGACTAAGAACCAAAACCATATACCATGTTTTGGAGCTGGGCTCAAGGGAGCTTAATACAAGACTATACTTGTCAGTGATTTTGACTTTCATTGATTTATAATCCTTCAATTCTTTGCTACAAGGTTTTTTATTTAACAAAATGCCATTTCAGTGTTAATATAGTCTAAATAAACATTTGAGGCCTCCAACTCCAAACATGTTCAGACAGAATGTTCTGATTATATTTAAGTCCTAATTTCTATATTGATTTTCATTGAATTCGAATTTGGTCTTAGCACACTTTCATAAAAAGCTTTATCTCGCCAAGCCAGTTTGTTCCTTTGGCTACCTCACAGTAAAATGCTATAATCTGGACAATCTCCTATAGAATTTTCTTTATTGTAATTATTCAGAGCAATTTACAGAAGTCTTCTTTTCCGGTTGGAGAAATATTTCAGCGCCAAATCAGTCTGATAGTACAGACAGGCTAGGACACCAGTTACAGGAATCAGCATGCACAAGTAAATGATTAATACACAACTGCATAATGATCATAGATCTATTGCATTCTTATGACTTACTGTTTCTGTCTATCCTTACATTCGCACTACAGCCACACATTCCTGTCATTGCAGCTATTCATTTCCTTTTAGTGCTGATGTAGACGATAGGGAGGAGGAGTTTTTACCGTTCTCCTGTCCCCTCATGACTTATTCAGCATGATGTAGCACTGTGTCACACTAATGGCCTTCGCCATACCTCTGGGAATGGATGACGGGACCCAAAGTGGCCCGATGTGGAGATTGCTAAGCAGCGTTTGTGCAAATCAATAAGGTACAGGGGCCTGTAAGGTGTCAGAATGACCGGCCTGAGAGCTGAGTGCCAAGGCAACAGAAAGCTCTTACAATATTCATTCTACTTGACAATAGGATGCTGATTCATTGCACTGTTAGACACAAGTACAATATACAATGTGTTAATACAATACAGCCAAACATCATCTGGTCACTGTGGGGATCATATTGGGGTCCCTTTCAATGAATAAATGGGGCACATGCGGGTAACAAAGTGTACAAACATAAAATTTGTTCATAGTATCTTTATGGTAGGCCTAGCTTACATAATAATTAGTAAATCTTTATATCATCACAACAAAATGCTCAGTAAGTGTTTTATGATACTGCTACATTTTGATACAACATGGTTCTAACATAAATTACAAACCATAATTATTCACTGTAGGAGGGAATCCATTGCTTTTGAATCAATCAAAGAAAAATACCTGTCAGCTTGTGGAGAAAAATAAACAAGGACCAAGAAACAAGAATGAACAAGGAACAAGAATAATACGTTTCTCTCGCTTCCTCTCTCTCTTTCATCTTTTCTTCTCTGTATGGGTGAACTCTCAAATGAAGGCAAGCCAATTAACCTGCATCATTAGTTTGAGGGCCTTTTAAATGCAACCACAAGGAGGGAGTTTAAGGAGGGTTTTGCATTATTGATCTCGCGTCAGGGCCGGAAGGCTGCAATGTCACAGGGGAAGGAGGGGCAGGGGGCAGCCTGGACGATCTGAATTACAGTAATGGGTCGTCTTAGATGCCCCTATTATAGTTAACCACTAATGGGCAGTAGCATACTGTTTGCATGTTTGCTAATGCATCGCAGATTATCTAGATTGTTGTACCTCAAGCCCTCCCCCCTGTACTCGCTCCTGTCGTGCCACTTGGATAACTGCATGCCATTAAATCACAGTTACTCTTTGGTAAATATACTGATAAAAGACCTAATATGGCAGTTGAGGAGATTATCAGAGCATGGGCTCAGAGCGAAATGAGCCTCATGTACGATAATGCCTCCATTAGGCTGTGGCAGAGCATAACTTGCAGATATTACTGGATGTTTCATTTTCTGCTGATGAAACATGATTGTTATGATAGCTGTGATTGGCACTTGTCCATGCAGACAAAATGACACTTGATGACATTGGTCTTTTTGTGATTTTCATTCCAGACAGCACACATTATGCAGACTTCCAAAACAAGCACCTTTCACACAGACAGCTCAGGATATTAGCACATATCTTTTTTTGGTGTTATAAGTGGTAATTTACCAGTTTGCACCCATTAAAATGCCATTGAATGCCATGAATGTCATGTTAAAAGGTACAACAAATACATACAATCGTATTTGTTGCAATTTACCATTACCATTATCTTGTAAATGCTGCATTTTCTAGTGATTTGCATCAAGGTTCAGCTGCTATGAGCTTTTCCTTCATAACTGTTGTGAATCTAGTTGAAATAAGGATGTCTTACCACTGATGCCACTCCTTCTGAACTGCCGTTTGTCATAAGCATTTACAGATACCTTACTCACATTAGCCATACTGTCCTGTCCTGTCCCTCCTGGACTGTTGATTGTCTTAAACATGAGTTGCACTGGACATAACATGCAGAAATATCATGTGTCCACTCCTTCACTACCTTCTGGACTATGAGTTGTTATGTGTGTGTCTGAATAGAGCTTATCAGCATTGGTCATAATGTAGGGCAGTTGTAGCCTAGTGGTTAAAGTACTGGACTAGTAAGCAGAAGGTTGCTGGTTCAAACCCCACCACTGCCAGGTTGTCACTGTTGGGACCTTGAGCAAGGCCCTTAACCATCAAGTCTTTGGATAAAAGCGTCTGCTAAATGCTGACAATGTAAATAAACTATTTAAGGCAGTTGTGTTCTAGTGGTTAAGGTACTGGCCTAGTTATGAAAAGGTTGCTGGGTTCAAGCCCCACCACTGCCAGGTTGTCGCTGTTGGGGCCTTGAGAAAGACCCTTACCCTCAATTGCTTGGACAATATACTGTCACAGTACTGTAAGTCACTTTAGATAAAAGCGTCTGCTAAATTCTGTAAATGTAATAACATCTAGAAACTCCCATTTACACACCTTGCACTACTTTTAGACTAAAGGTGTCCATGGCTGCCATGCCCACGTCCATGTTGCTACTGCTTGGACAGAGATGTCGAATGGTTAACAGTAGGATTTATATGTTCGCTCTCTAAACCTGAACTTTTTACCTCTTGCACCTGGTGTGTTTGCCAATGTGCTGAAACATTCATGTTCACATATTCACTACCTCCTAGACTGCTAGCTGCTATATGTATCTGCCAAAACTTTAATTGGATTGGACATTTCGTCCAGAATTTCCCTTATATGCACATTTTTTACCTCCCTGACTGGTGGTTTGTCACAGGTGTCTGTAGTAAGATTGTCTGAATTAGTCATAAGGTTCAGAGAGTTCAGAGAGTTCCATATCACTATTACTCTGCCCACTGTTTTACCAGTTCCATCTACCTGCCAGCTTAAGCTAATTTACAAAGGCAAGAAGTAAGCACAAAATAGTTATAGATGTCAAAACTTCTATGTCCAAACTTTTACTAACTTCTGAACTGCTGAGGATACTTTACTTACATTTAACTATTTTTTTGGGGGTCCTGGTCCTGGAGTTTTTCTCATTATAACTTATTATAAGTGATTTTTTTTTTACCAGTTATCCTAGGCTTGCTCATTAAAAGGTGGACCAGCATCTCTGGGATGTTGCTTTGAGACAGTTTTATTTTTCTAATGGGCCCACCTGCCGTGGCGATCTAATGGCTGGCAGGGGGCATGGGGATGCAGATGACTATATGTGGCAGTCTTTTTAATCAGACAGTCTGTGCATCTCATCAGTGGGTAATGCACTAAACATAGACTCTCGTTGGGGTTGTGCTTGCTGGATCATTGGTTTTGCATTGTATGGTGTCAGTGCCTCAGTGGCACCTGAATGCCCTGCAATGCCAGTATCTTTTGTTTCCACCAACTTAAGATGTTGGCATTCTTGACCTTTTATTTCAAGGAATTCACCTTTGGCTGTCAAAGAGTAACCACCCTGGGCGGGCGAGCTGCCTCCAGAGATGGCATGCATCCTTTTGAATGAAGTCCCACAGACGAATCCATGCTGCATGCTGACTGCATCACTGATGGAGTGGTTGTTTCGTTCCTCTTTAATTGCTGCTTGATGTATAATGAGCTCCTCTCTCTTTTGTCTTTTTTTACTTAAAATGTTAAAGATTGTCAGGAGGTTCAATATAAATAATAATTAAAATGAAATTAATAGGCTAATTATGGACCACATCCTGTAATTTGCCTTTTATTAAACAGACAATTCGATATTAAGAATGAATGACCAACTTTTTTCCATATCTGAATTAATGTAAGTTGCTGTATGTCTTGACTTTATTCCCTATTGCATTTTCTCCACTTTTCTCCCGAATTTTAGCACGTCCAACTTTTACCCAGTTGTGTTATGCTTCCTCTCCACTGGAGCTGACCCCTGCCCCGATTGAGGAGAGCAAGACTGTCACACGCCCGACACGTGTGCAGTAGCCGACTGCATCATTTTACCTGCACGAGGAGAGTTCATATGCAGATCAGCTTTGTGTACCGAGAGTCACACCCTGATCAGCAATATTCTTCGACTCTGTGCAGACGCCAGCAACCAGCCAGCAGAGGTTGTAATTCGCTCAGTCCGGCCTATTCAGCTTACCCTACCCTATGAACAACAGCCAATCGTTGTTCATGTAGCCGCCCAGCCCAGCCAGATGGCAGGGCTGAGATTCGATACGATGTATTCGAAATCCCAGCTCTGGTTTACTGCTGCGCCACCTGAGCAGCAACTTTATTCCCAGTTTTGACTTGTTCTGCTGATAGGGATGATCTACACAAGTGTTTATGTAAATGCATTTAAGACAGATTTACATTCATCATACGCTGTTATCCAAAGCTAGTAACAACTGTGACTGAGGACAGTCTAAGCTGTTGAGGGCTAACAGTGTTGCTAGAGGATCTAAGAGTGGCAACCTGGAAGTGGTTACACTTGAACTAGCGACCTTCCAATTTCTATTTATTCTAGTCCAGTACCTTTACCACAAAGCTACCACTGCCCTGGTTTTAAATAAAGTGAAATCGTATTACTCAACACTCACTGATTTCTACTTAAATTTTTCAAATTACTTCAGAAGGAGACTAGTGAAAACTAGTGGAGGGATCGCAGCAGTGTGGTAATGTTTTGGTACTTAGGTAGTTTTAGATGTGTGACTGTATTCTAAATCAACTGCATTAAAATAGAGAGGAAATTTAAAAAAAGCTCTTTTTGATGTTTTACAGAAGAAACCTGCATGACTGAGTCAGATTATCGACATGAGCAGTAAATAATGAAACTAATGAAAGATTTAATGAATTTTCATACTAATTAACTTAATTAACATAATTAAATTAATTAAACTAACTAACTACATGTACCAACTGGGGTGGCACGGTGTCTCAGTGGGTAGCACTGTCGCCTCACAGCAATAAGGTCATGGGTTCAATCCCCAGGCGGGGCGGTTCGGGTCCTTTTTGTGCGAAGTTTGCATGTTCTCCCCGTGTCTGTGTAGGTTTCTTTCAGGAGCTTCGGTTTCCTCCCACAGTCCAAAAACATGCAGTCAGGTTAAATGGAGACACTAAATTGCCCTATAGGTGAATGGGTGCGAGTGTGTCTGCCCTGCGATGGACTGGCGAGTGTACCAACTGTCTTTCTGTGGTTTGTGGTTCAGGTGATGTTAAGGATGAGATGTCCACCAGACATGCCAAGACACATTTCATGAAAATACATCTGCCCAGGACATATTTGACAACCAGTGCTCCTTTCTAAATGTAATGTTGTAATTACAGCTTAAAGAATGCCAAAATGCCAAGCAAAATTTATTCTGATTTATTTTATAGGGCAGCAATTATCTTCATTACAAAACTTTTTATATAATTAAAATCTGTTTAGACTGTATTATTTCCAAATAAAACAAAGACTGTCTTCCTGTGCACAAAGCAAGCTTTATAAGGAGTTTGTTTGATGTGGAGTAACTTTAGTCCTGATCTCAGCTCCACTTAACACCTTTGGGACGAACTGGAATTGATCGCAAGCCAGGTCTTCTTGTCCTTAGGTTCTTCTTGACTAAATAGGCACAAATGATCACAAACTCAGTCTCAAATCTTGTGGGAGCTGTAAAAGCCAGGAAAAAGCTGAGCAACTCAATATTATAAGTAAGGGTTTTGAAATAGGATGTCCGATAAGCCTATGGTCAGGTGTCCGCATACTTCTGACCATATAGGATATGTCTTATCCAAGCATTTTGTAAGTAATTTAAGCAGGATTTAACTGTATTATTCCTAAGTAAAGAGTGCATTTAAAAAGTGGTAACTGTCCGGTGCTACAAAATGCTTGGATAAATAGCGAAAGACTTCTGTCCACTGGCGTCTACTGATCATGTAGCCCCTGATCCTGTCTCAGTGGAATATGCATTATGTTCATTACACAAGACTCGCAGCTCGAAGCTGATTGTATAATTTAATCTCGATTCCTAATGTTCTCTCTAACAGGGCCGAGACCCTACACGGTTACATTTAAAGCCAGGCACTTGAGAGTGGCCTGCATAGCTGTGGCAGGGCACCAAAGCAAACAGTCAGATCGAATGACTTTATGTTACACTCTCTTTGTTCTGAAAACCCTCACGGCCCGTGAAATTTCCCATTAACCCTCAGGCCCCTTTGCTAATGCTTCCTGCGTGTTTCCTCTACATGGAAATCCTAACCCAATTCACCCACCAGCTAAAAAGAAAATCCAGTTAAAAGACAAATCACAAAATCTGCTTCTTTTTAACCTTCTTTTTAACCTCATGTGACATATGTTCTGACGTGAAAAGTAAACCATGCTCAGCATGTCGGTTTTTCTGTATTTAAAAAAAGTGTTTTAAATGGCAAATCTAGAAGTTTCTCGTTTCATCTTTATTTCAAACATGCACTGAGCTTTAGGGGCAGACGTGAAGGTGAGAAATGAGTATAGGAGGCAGTGGGCGGCCCATTCCGATACTCCACATCTTTAAAACATGCACGACTGAAGTGTTTTGTAAGCAGAAAAAAAGTGCAGCTTTTAAAAAAATCCTCTATTTTCTTTGCTTGAATCTTGGCTTGCTTCTGTTAGCCACCAGCATTCTTCTCCACCTTCAGAAGCAAGGTCCGAACTTGTTTAAAAAAGCGTAATGGTCTCGAAGGTAATATCTCATCCTTGTTGTGATACAGCAGAGGAAAATAGGATCATTTGCATCTATCATAATGAATGTTTATCTAGCATGAATAAGCATGTTAACATATCATATACAAAAGAAGCTTGCCCAATTTTTAAAAAAAGCTAGCAGTAGTTAATAAAGGCTTAAATACAATTCTTAAAAAACAAGCATGTATGTATCCAACAATGTCCAGCAATGTACACAACAATGTACACAATGTACATAAATTTCACATGTATGTATTTGTTAAACACTGTTGTTGAGACAAGAAGGCTTATTTGAATCAGGAAAGCTGAGAGATTTGCTGACTGGAGTTTTATCTCCCATGGTCCTTTATGAAAAAAAGGTCTTAGCAGAGGTGCCAGACTAAACCTACCATCTACTGTATATTGGACAGCAGTGATATAGGACAATGTCTGAAGCGGATGATCACAAAGGTGACAACTGCAGTGACCTCAAATCAACTGCAAGAAAGAAAGCAACGGTAAACCACTTCTGTACTTCTAAAAAAAGAAGACTTGACCGAATGACTGTTGGTATAGTGTGAGATAAGGGACCCTAAGGTCTAAGAAAGAGCTGAGCAATCCTCTGAGCACAGCTTGCCTGTATGGCGTGGATAGGTCAAGGCCTTCTGGATGCTTGGTTGCTCAGGTTAAAAAAGCAGCAAAAATAAAATCACAATCCAATCTTTATATGTGTTCAGAACATGCATATATTATGTTAGCATTATATCTGTTACAATAAACAAGCCATTAGGAAGCCTGAAGACTCAAACAGAAGACAGGATGTTCTGGAGAGACACTATCCACATGGTCACCAGAAGTCAAAATCGACTTCATAATAATAATAATATTAATAATAACAATAATGAGAAAAAAAGTATGCAAAAAACAAATTAACAACGTAAGTATTTTGTTTGCAACTTTGTGGTTTCACAAAGTTGCATTCCTTTTGGCAAATTGATTAAAGTGACATACAATTTTGACAGAATTAAGAATTAAGGGCCTTGCTCAGGGGCCCATCAGTGGCAACTTGGCAGTGGTGGGACTTAACTGGCAACCTTCTAATTATTACTGAGCTACCAGCAGGATGTAAAATCTAGCTTGGCCATGAAGGCACCATCACGTCCTTTTAGAAGCAGGTCATAAATTATTTTGCCAAATTTTTAATGTATTTTTTTATTTATTTATTTTATTTTACATTTGTGCAACCGTTACATTTTTCAATATAGGGACTGATGTTTGCAAATACACCGACCAGGCATAACATTATGACAACTGACAGGTGAATAACACTGATTATCTTCATCATGGCACCTGTTAGTGGGTGGGATATATTAGGCAGCAAGTGAACATTTTATCCTCAAAGTTGATGTGTTAGAAGCAGGAAAAATGGGCAAGCGTAAGGATTTGTGCGAGTTTGACAAGGGCCAAATTGTGATGGCTAGACGGCATCTCCAAAACTGCAGCTCTTGTGGGGTGTTTCCAGTCTGCAGTGGTCAGTATCTATCAAAAGTGGTCCAAGGAATGAACAGTGGTAAACCAGCGACAGGATCATGGGCGGCCAAGGCTCATTGATGCACATGGGAAGTGAAGGCTGGCCCGATCCAACAGACGTTAATGCTGGTTTGAGGTGTTGACTTGGCTTCCAAATTTCCCTATCGAGCATCTGTGGAATGTGCTGGACAAACTAGTCCGATCCATGGAGGCCCCACCTCACAACGTACAGGAGTTAAAGGATACCACAGCACTCCTTCAGGGGTCTAGTGGAGTCCATGCCTGGGTCAGGGCTGTTTTGGCAGCAAAAGGGGGACCAACAAAATATTAGGAAGGTGGTCATAATGTTATGCCTCATTAGTGTAAATACATACTTTCTCGTTAATTTTAAAAATGATGTAGATGTATGAAGGTGATCAAGCTATATACATTATATACGTGTTTGATATTACTTTATCACTTTTTTAAACCCTGTCACCAAACATTGCCAATCGTCTGTTTAGGAAGCTGAATGGCCGATGAGACCTGCTGATTGCACCTGTGAGCAGTTGTGGGTAAGAGTAATAGACCAGTCGACCACCCAAAAGCCAACTGCTTTACCCTGGTCAGGGTCATGACGGGTCAGTTCCACTGGAACAAAAACTAGGTGCAAGGCAGAAAAACCCTGGACATTGCGCCAATCTATCACAAGGCTTTTGACCATCCTCCTGGTGTACCATTTTTACAGAAAATGTGAAAATCCTGCATATGCCACAGTACTGGTAAATGTGAATGTGGACCATAAAGCAAAAAGGAAGCAGCAATCTGGGTTTGAGCCTCGCCTCTTGTCATTGTGTGCGAAAGTGTTTCTTTATGTCCAAGGTATGTTAGTGGTAGGGCAGTGGTAGTCTAGTGGTTAAGGTGCTAGACTAGTAAGTAGAAGGTCACTGGTTCAAGCCCCACCACTGCCAGGTTGCCATCAGCAAGGCCCTTAACCCTCAATTGTTTAGACTGTATACTGTAAGTCGCTTTGGATATAAGCATCTGCTAAATGCAGAAAATGTAAATGTATGAGTAATAACCCTTTCTTTATTGCGTGGTACAGTATCTTTTTAAATCCATGTCTTGAAAAAAATAAGAACATCTTAAACAGAACTAAAGAAAATTAAAGACCACTATAACTGTAGTGGGGCAAACCAAAAATGGTCCCTTTATGCAGTTTGAAATGGACAATAGGACATTAGGTACTGCATAGATACCTCTGGATTTTATTGTCCCAAAAAGAGGCATAAATGTGTGTGTTGCCCTGTGATGGTGTCTTTATCAGGTTGCATTCGTGTCTTGCGAACAGTCTTCCTGGGTGGTGCAACACTGTTAGCCCGGACTTTATATTTAATCAAACATTTTTAGTACAACATACATAAATTACTTAAGTTTTTTTGCTCTACTATAAAATGCGGAGTACATTGTACTAATTTGAGTACACATTTAAATGTGCTAAAAGATTTAAGTTTACTAAACAAAAAAAATTACTTTTCTATCAGATTAAAAAAGTTAAGTTAAGGTAATAAAACAGAAAAAAGCCCCCATTTACATGTAAGTCCGCCTTTTTTCAGCTTGCTGTTGGTGAATCAGGCAGCCATTTGTTTTAACTTTTGAAACCTGTTGTTGCAAATTACTTTTTACTTTTCATTTAAGGCTTTTTGCACAAGTAAACTTGTCTTCCTGAAATGTCTTTTGTGAAGTGGAACCTTTGTTAAACTAAGTGGACAAACATTTTCTTCCTCATTATGCTATTTTTGAGTAGCATGTACACCAGTCTGATGGGACTTTTTCATCTTCCGTCTAATTTTGGTAAGTGTTGTACTTTACTTAACAATTTTGTTTAAAATAAATGATCTTAATGTTGACACTAAATAAATAATCAAACAGCGCTGCTTTATTTGCCGTATTTAGGCTACATGCTAGCATGTTAGCATGCTAGCCTTCGGACGAAGCAAATAGTGTGCTGGCTTGCTTTATTTTAATCCTTAAATTAATGCTGTTAATGTTGTAATTTTAATACTTCTGTTGTTTCTTTTTGTTGTTTTACAGGTTCATGGTTACTGTGAGGAGCTGTTTGTGTTTCATCAGAACTTTATATACAGTTTGTACAGTTTTAAAGATGTTTTCTTGACATGTTGTATTTTAAGTAAATACTTCTGAAGTGAAATAAAGAAAAATAATTTTATAATTGTGTCTGTTTCTCTATAAACATTTGTAATTCATATTTAAAATGTAATTAACATGAAAACTAAGAAGAAATCAATAGTTTTTTCCATTGAGCTCAAGATAATAAGTAGAATTATTGGGAAAAGCAGTTGGTATAACAAAAAAAAGAAAGTTTAATCAACTTGCCTTTTAGGTGTAATAACTTAATGTTTTAAGTTATGCTAACTCAAGTTTTCATTATACATTACTTAACTTTTTTAAGGCAACCGGTTTCCTCAAATTTTTTAAGTAGATTGAACTTATCCGGGCTTACAGTGAAGATCCATCACAATCCTGACTGAAATGTAGAGGGTTGTGGCGGTGAATAAATTAATGATTCACACATAAATAACAGATGCATGTACAGTGTATCACAAAAGTGAGTACACCCCTCACATTTCTGCAAATATTTCATTATATCTTTTCATGGGTCAACACTATAGACATGAAACTTGGATATAACTTAGAGTAGTCAGTGTACAGCTTGTATAGCAGTGTAGATTTACTGTCTTCTGAAAATAACTCAACACACAGCCATTAATGTCTAAATAGCTGGCAACATAAGTGAGTACACCCCCACAGTGAACATGTCCAAATTGTGCCCAAAGTGTCAATATTTTGTGTGACCACCATTATTATCCAGCACTGCCTTAACCCTCCTGGGCATGGAATTCACCAGAGCTGCACAGGTTGCTACTGGAATCCTCTTCCACTCCTCCATGATGACATCAGCTGGTGGATGTTAGACACCTTGAACTCCTCCACCTTCCACTTGAGGATGCGCCACAGGTGCTCAATTGGGTTTAGTCCATCACCTTTACCTTCAGCTTCCTCAGCAAGGCAGTTGCCATCTTGGAGGTTGTGTTTGGGGTCGTTATCCTGTTGGAAAACTGCCATGAGGCCCAGTTTTCGAAGGGAGGGGATCATGCTCTGTTTCAGAATGTCACAGTACATGTTGGAATTCATGTTTCCCTCAATGAACTGCAGCTCCCCAGTGCCAGCAACACTCATGCAGCCCAAGACCATGATGCTACCATCACCATGCTTGACTGTAGGCAAGATACAGTTGTCTTGGTACTTCTCACCAGGGCGCCGCCACACATGCTGGACACCATCTGAGCCAAACAAGTTTATCTTGGTCTCGTCAGACCACAGGGCATTCCAGTAATCCATGTTCTTGGACTGCTTGTCTTCAGCAAACTGTTTGCGGGCTTTCTTGTGCGTCAGCTTCCTTCTGGGATGACGACCATGCAGACCGAGTTGATGCAGTGTGCGGCGTATGGTCTGAGCACTGACAGGCTGACCTCCCACGTGTTCAACCTCTGCAGCAATGCTGGCAGCACTCATGTGTCTATTTTTTAAAGCCAACCTCTGGATATGACGCCGAACACGTGGACTCAACTTCTTTGGTCGACCCTGGCGAAGCCTGTTCCGAGTGGAACCTGTCCTGGAAAACCGCTGTATGACCTTGGCCACCATGCTGTAGCTCAGTTTCAGGGTGTTAGCAATCTTCTTATAGCCCAGGCCATCTTTGTGGAGAGCAACAATTCTATTTCTCACATCCTCAGAGAGTTATTTGCCATGAGGTGCCATGTTGAATATCCAGTGGCCAGTATGAGAGAATTGTACCCAAAACACCAAATTTAACAGCCCTGCTCCCCATTTACACCTGGGACCTTGACACATGACACCAGGGAGGGACAACGACACATTTGGGCACAATTTGGACATGTTCACTGTGGGGTGTACTCACTTATGTTGCCAGCTATTTAGACATTAATGGCTGTGTGTTGAGTTATTTTCAGAAGACAGTAAATCTACACTGCTATACAAGCTGTACACTGACTACTCTAAGTTATATCCAAGTTTCATGTCTATAGTGTTGTCCCATGAAAAGATATAATGAAATATTTGCAGAAATGTGAGGGGTGTACTCACTTTTGTGATACACTGTATTTCCTTTACACTGTGTCATTTGTTCACCCTGTTACCCTCTGCAGGCAGACCTTTGGCTTTCAGAATCCTCCTCCTGAAATAATTGACTGTAATTTTAGGAGACACGAGGCCTGAGGTGATTTCTCGTAAAGAGCCAGGGTCATTAATTTCTGTCTGGCTACTGACTCTGGAGAGAAAACACACTCGGGGACGTTCACTGGAATCGGTTCCATATTCTTTGTTTTGCTAAATGCGCATCCCTAAACCCCCCACCCGCCCACATCCACCAGGTTAACCACTCACACAATATGCAAATGTATTCTTAGCCTTAAATACCTTTGACTAACTCACCGTTTTCTTTTTCTTTTAAACAAGTCATAAACCTTAAAGCTTTGCAACAGCTAGTTGAAGACCAAGAAAGATTAAGATCAAGTAGTGCTGACTGTCATGGATGTTCCCCCAAAAGACATTTTGAGGACAGAGAAAACCAAGCATGTGGTAACATCACAAGATGCTTTTGGAATATTGTGTAATCATGATGGGACACTATGGATCAGTTATTCGAGATGGATTTGCTTTTGCACAAACTTGTGACATCCATGCCAGCTTGAGTGCCTTATGTTATCAAAGAACATACTAAGAAATTGAAATACTGGAAGAGACAAAGTCACTGTACTTTTCAGTGTATTTTTATTCAAACTGTCACGTAAATGCCAATGATTATAATATTTATAAAAAACAAAAAGGAAATTAGGTGAAAATGCTATGTAGACACATTTTCACTGGTATTCTCAAACTGTTGGCCCCCTCTGGGTTACACTTGAATATTGCAAAGTTGTGGTTTGCATAAATATGTACTGTATGATTTGTTCCTTTTAGGTCTATTGTATGCTGATTTTAACTTTCTTACTTGTGACTGACTGACATGGACTGGACTTCCTTCTCCTTCCTTCCATCCTTCCTTGTGACTGACTGACTGATGAATGACTGGCTGACATAGACTGGACTTCCTTTCTTCTTCTTCCTTCCTTCCTTCCTTCCTTCCTTCCTTGTGACTGACTGACATGGACTGGACTTCCTTCCTTCCTTCCTTGTGACTGACTGACTGACATGGACTGGACTTCCTTCCTTCTTCCTCTTTCTTTCCTTCCTTCCTTGTGACTGACTCATGACTGACATGGACTGGACTTCCTTCCTCCCTTCCTTCCTTCCTTCCTTCCTTGTGACTGACTGACATGGTCTGGACTTCATTCCTTCTTCTTTCCTCCTTCCTTCCCTCCTTCCTTCCTTGTGACTGACTGACATGGACTGGACTTCCTTCCTTCCTTCCTTGTGACTGACTGACATGGACTGGACTTCCTTCCTTCCTTCCTTGTGACTGACTGACTGACATGGACTGGACTTCCTTCTTCCTCTTTCTTTCCTTCCTTCCTTGTGACTGACTCATGACTGACATGGACTGGACTTCCTTCCTCCCTCCCTTCCTTCCTTCCTTCCTTGTGACTGACTGACTGACATGGTCTGGACTTCATTCCTTCTTCTTTCCTCCTTCCTTCTCCTTCCTTCCCTCCTTCCTTCCTTGTGACCGACTGACTGACGAATGAATGACTGACTGACTGACATGCACTGGACTTCCTTGCTTCCTTCCATCCATCAATCCATCCATTCATCCATCCTTCCCCTTCCTACCTACTGACATGGACTGGATTTATTTTCTTCTCTCCTTCCTCCCTCCCTTATTCTTCCTTCCTTCCTTCCTCTCATCTATCCTTCCTACCTTCCTTCCTACCTTCCTTCCTTCCTTCCTTCCTTACTTACTTACTTACTTACTTCCTTTCTTACTTACTTAAATGGACTGGACAAATGTATTGGCACCCTAAATGTATTGTAGTGCTATTTGGTAGTACACACTTTAAAACAAAATTGAAATCACTCTTTTCCTGTAACCATGAAAGGTTTCTCACACCCCTCTACTGGAATTTTGGACAACTATTCTTTGCCAACTGTGTCAGGTCTCTCAGATTTGAGGGTGCCTTCTCTCAACTGCTGTTTGCTGTTTTGAGATCACCCCATACTGTAGATGTTCGATGGAACTCATAGCTGGTCACTTCAGATATTCTGGGAGCTTTTTAAAGTATCTCTGAGTCATTGTCCTGCTGGAAGACTTATAACCTTTAATGGAGACCCATCTTTAGATTTAATGATGCCAAGCACATCAAGGTATCCAGTGCCAAAAACAGAAAAGCAACCCCCAAAACATCTGTAAACATGACTGTTAGGACTGTGGTAGCTCAGCGGAGAAGGAACTGGGCCCCTGTTGGGGCAAAGGTGTTGACCCTCAGTTGTTCAAACTGTTTTTGACCACAACTGTAATTCTCTTTAGATAAGAGCGTCTGCTAAATGCTGTAAATGGACCGCTTTCTTTGAAGGCTTTATTTCATTTTCTGTACACAGTACAATGATATGCTTTACCAAAAAGACATTGTCCCAGAAAGATTGTGGTCTCCTCAGGTAAATTCTGGCAAAACTTAAGTCTGGCATTTTTATGTATCTATGTCAGCAGAGGGGTCTCTCTGGGTCTCCTACCATATGTACCATTTCACCCAGATGATGATGAATAGTGTGAGCTGGCACTGTTGTACTCTGTCTGTGGGTCAGCTTAAATTCGAATAATCCTTTGTTGCAACCTTTAATCCTCCTTTCTCTTTCATCCATGTCCAGGGAGGTCAGCTACAGAGCAATGGGCTGTAAAATTCCTGATGATGTTGTGCATAGTGGACACAGGAACATTAAGTTCTCTGAGGATGGACTAGAAGCCTTAGGATTGTTAATGTTTCTGCACAATTTTGGCTCTCACATCTTGGGGCAATTCTTTACTTTTTTTTTCTTTTATCCATGCTCAGTGTAGTACATACAAATGCAGAGATTAAACTAAAGAGTCAAGAGTCAACTATCCTCATATAAACTGGTTGCAAGTGTAATGTTTGTGTTACCAGCATCTGTTACATGTCAGAGGTGTAGGTACCAAGAAAGCATCACATAAATACATTCAAATTTAAGCAGGTGCCAATAATTTTGTACAGTCCATTTCTGGAGTTAAATATGTGAACAATGACAATTCCACATGTGTGTGGTGCCCTGTCTAAGATTGCTATCCTCTTGTCAAGGATGTATTCCTTCACTGTTCCCAGTGTTTCCAGGTGGTGCCCAACCCACCATTGTTCTGACCAGTGAAAGCATTTATTGAAAATGAAAGGTTTCACTTAAATCCATTTTGGCTGTTCATGTACAGTTTATCTTTAGTATAAATTCCTTAAGACAGTGAAGTGGAGGGGCAGCATGTAATCAAGTCTGTAGCATGTAAGTATGTAGAAAATGTTTTGTTTTTACAACTTTGATTATGTCTGCCACTGTGTAGAATAGTCATTGGTTGTATTGGTTATATAAAGATATATATCTATATATATATATAAAAAAGAATTGTGCTGTGGTATGTGGCACCAAGATGTTAGCACAACCCACAGATACTTGATTGAATTGAGATCTGGGGATTTTGGAGGTCAAGTCAACACCTCAATCTCTGTGTTGTGCTCCTCAAACCATTCCTGAAGCATTTTTGCTTTGTGGCAGGGCGCATTATCCTGCTGAAAGAGGCCACAGCCATCAGAGAATACTGTTTCCATGAAAGGGTCTACATGGTCTGCAACAATGCTTAAGTAGGTGGTAAGTGTCAAAGCAACATCCACATGGATGGCAGGACCCAAGGTTTCCCAGTAGAACATTGCCCAAAGCATCACACTGCCTCCCTTTGGAACTTGCTCAAATCCTTACACTTGCCCATTTTTTCTGCTTCTAACACATCAGCTTTGAGGATAAAATGTTCACTTGCTGCCTAATATATCCCACCCACTAACAGGTGCCATGATGAAGATAATCAGTGTTAATCACTTTACCTGTCAGTGGTCATAATGTTATGTCTGGTCGATGTATGTCATCTATGATTTTTTTTTTCCTTCCAAACTTGTTGGACCACCTTTAGCACCAACAAGTGCAAACAAACATTTCTATTAACTAGAGATTTGTCTGTCACATCACTGTAGAGGCCTTTTAGCTCACTATTCTTTGTAAAATTGCTTTTAATTTAATTATATTGGACAGCTTTTGAGCAAAAAGGACCCAGGACTTGCCACAGTGTTTTAGTGAGGTTCCAGAAATCTGTTTGACTAGGCCACTCTTTTACCTATATTTTGTTCTCTTTGAGCCATTTAGAGGTGGATTAGTGAAATTGCTTTCATTTAGTGAATGTGGAGGGCTTAAGCTTCAGATCACAAACTGATGATGTGTTAGTTTATACCATTTGTAACTAGACCCATATCTTCGAGTCATCAGTCAACAATATTGTATCCCAAATGGTCTGGAAATCAACATGGTGTTAATGGCAAATGTGAAACAATTTCATATCTTAATGTTAATGATAATTTGAAACTGTATTTTGTGTTTTCTTGAGTTGTTTTTGTTGTATGTTAAATTTTGTTTGAAAATCTGAAACGTGTGGCAGACATCCAAAACCAGAATACACAAAGAAAGGGGCAAATACTTTTTCATGGCCTGTATATGATACTGAAAAAAGGATAAATCCCTAAACATATTTAATTTGTAAACAGTTTGTGTTTAAGGTCTGTTTACAAAATGTGTGGACCTGCTGTATTCATTAACATTAAAAGTATAAATAGCCCGGGCGGCATGGTGGCTAAGTGGGTAGCACTGTCGCCTCACAGCAAGAAGGTCCTGGGTTCGATCCCCAGGTGGGGCGGTCCGGGTCCTTTCTGTGTGGAGTTTGCATGTTCTCCCCGTGTCCCCGTGTCCGCGTGGGTTTACTCCGGGTGCTCCGGTTTCCTCCCACAGTCCAAAGACATGCAAGTGAGGTGAACTGGAGACACTAATTGTCCATGACTGTGTTTGATATAACCTTGTGAACTGATGAATCTTGTGTGATGAGTGACTACCGTTCCTGTCATGAATGTAACCAAGGTGTAAAACATGATGTTAAAATCCTAATAAACAAACAAACAAATAAATAGCCCATCTCTTTGTGAGTTATAGAATACATTTTAAAAAGAGTAAATTAAAGTAAAATAATTGTGGATCTAATTATTAAAATAAAAACAAAGAAAATCTGTACAAGGAAAAGTGAGAAAATCTCAAACTACAGACACACTGCCTAAGTCAGGTCATCTTTCTAAACTAAAGTTGAATGGTTTGAAATGGCTACTTGCAGATGTCACTGACTGTGAGTGAAGACGATGAGGGAGTCTGTTCCCGACCAGCTAATAACACAGCTGAGATTAGAACCTGGATATTAGTGGTGGTGGGTTAGCACAAAAGACCACTGCACCACCCAAGTGCCTAGGTTAAATTTACATACAATTTAAGTGGCATGTGTGACAAAAATCTAATAAGGCACATCCACCAGATGTCTTCACCTGAAATGTTGTGGTGGTAGCATTGTGTTATAGGGATGCACAGTGCAGAGATTATGGATGTAAACCTGCTCTTTTTTGTCAGAAAGCTTAAGTTTAGGCTACCCCAAAGCACTCTGCCTTAAGAACTCTTAGGTCTTGATGTAAACCTCATCAAACATCCATGGTGAGACCTCAAAGATGCCACTACACCACCACAGCAACTAATCTGACAGAATTTGTTATGGGTTTGGAAAGGAGTGAGCCAAAATTGCTTCATTACATGGTGCACACATATCCAAATGATAGTAAATTGTCACAATCATTTATGTGAAACACAGCTGACAAGACACTGAAGGAACCAGGTGTGTAAGCAGATGTTATTTTTGTTTTGTATGTGTATAAAATACAATAGAACGATTTTTTTTCCCCACTGACAATAGGATGAGGAACAGAATGGATAACAGGTACAATACACATTATAATTGTTCCTCATCTGGTTCACCAAGGCTTTTGTTTAGCCAAAACACATTCCAAATCATAAAATATCAGAAAGAGTCTAGCAGTGCAGTAGAGGTTATTTGCTTGTGGACATGATTCCAGGACACTCTTTCTATTTCTTTATCTTTCATAACTGGAAAGATTTCTTTACCCTGCACAGGTCAGATAGAGATGTTTTTCTGAGCAGTATATCTGTGCAGCAGTAGCAGCCTTGACTCCATGACACTGCAAATATAGCCAGGAAGCCAGCTGCTGGCATCTACCGCTCACCAGAGTGGCTTAACAGCTGTGTTTCATGTCCACACACACACACACACACAGATCAGCTGTATGTTGTATGTGTATCATACTTGTCAATCTGTGCTTTTTACGTAGCATCTGCTGGTCAGCTTGTTTTGGTTTTGTCCCACATTTGATGTGATTGCTTATCAAGCAAAGATGAATGTCGAATGCAGTGATCAAGCTAGTCGTTGAGGTGCCAAGTCGTCGAGAACAACCTTCATGCACATAAACCAGTTTACGTCAGTTCAATCCAATACCATTTGATCCGGTTCCATTTCATTCAATACAGTTTGATTAGATCTGGTTTAATTGCATTACATCACATTGATTCACTTTCAATCAGTTCAATTAATTCATTTATTTATTCATCTTTAATTACCCCTTCCTCCTAATTAGGATCATGGGGAGTCCGGTGCCATCCAGAATATTGAGGTGAAAACCATGCTATGACCCTCAACTAGATGCAATGCCAACCCACCCACCAGTCATTAATTTACTCACCCACTTTCATCTAGTGATGATTTAAAGCAGCCAAAACAATGGTTAGAAAACAAATACATGGGGAGGATATACCAATTATCTCACACAGTGACTAAAGGTGTGGTTCCAAATAGGACCCTATACATCAACACTACCAAGGGTTACCATGCCATCCTAGTTCAATTCAATGTAATTTAATCAGTTCATCTGTGGTCGCCTTTTAAGTCTAGATATGTTGACACTTTTTAAGGCAGGTCACTAAAAAAGTCCCACAGTGTATAGAAATAAGGAAGAAGGTTCCTAAAAGATAATAAATTGTTGAAATTGGAAAAGAAGAAACCGTTTTACATCTGTGTTGAATTCGAGCATAAATCTTTATCATATCACCGGTGCAATTTGGCACCCCGGCAGTGTAAAAAATAAAAGTGTTCAGCCAGTAAATGTATTGTATGTGTTTTTTGTAGCCTGACATGCGGTATATAAAGGAGCGCTCATAGCAAATGTAAGGTAGCACATTCCTGAAGTATCTGAAGATTGCATGTGTGATGATGCAAATCGGTAACACTGACGGTAAAGGTGTGGTATAACCTTAGCATTGTTGAAATGTGCACAAATATATGTAGAAACTAGAGTAATTAAGATGAAAGCAGCAAACAACACATTATGTTTAGGATTTAATTGGCACAGTATAATTCAGATGAGGTAAATTTTTACATAAACTCATAAGGAATGTATACTATATGGATGAATGCATGTGGGAACTCCTAATTATTGAATTCAGTTGTTTCAGTCACATCTATTGCTAACAAGCATATAAAATCAATGATGAATGAATTATCAATGATATGTTTGTTTGTTTATTAGGATTTTGACGTCATGTTTTACACTTTGGTTACATTCATGACAGAAATGGTAGTTACTCATTACACAAGATTCATCAGTTCACAAGGTTATATCAAACACAGTCATGGACAATTTAGTATCTCCAGTTCACCTCACTTGCATGTCTTTGGACTGTGGGAGGAAACCGGAGCACCTGGAGAAAACATACGCAGACATGGGGAGAACATGCAAACTCCACACAGAAAGGACCCGGACTGCCCCACCTGGGGATCGAACCCAGGATCTTCTTGCTGTGAGGCGACAGTGCTACCCACTTAGCCACCGTGCCGCCCAATTATCAATGATAAGTTATATTATACTGTGTGGGGAAGGCTTTATTCCAGAATGACCCTTTCACTGTGCAAAAAAGTGAGGTCCATAAAGACATAGTTTGACCATTTTTATTTTTTATTTATATTTATTATGTGTCCTGCACTAAGCCCTGATCTCATTAAACACATTATAAACATTACAATGCTGATTGTGTACCAGGCCTGGGGCGGCATGGTGGCTAAGTGGGTAGCACTGTCGCCTCACAACAACAAGGTCCTGGGCTCGATCCCTAGGTGCATGTTCTTTCCGTGTCTGCGGGTGCTCCGGTTTCACACAGTCCAAAGACGTGCAAGTGAGGTGAATTGGAGATACAAAATTGTACATGACTTTGATATTAAACTTGTGAACTGATGAATATTGTGTAATGAGTAACTACAGTTTCTGTCATGAATGTAACCAAGGTGTGTAAAACATGACGTTAAAATCCTAATAAACAAACAAACAAATGACCAACAAACAACCAGGTACACAACCAAGTACTACTCCAAAGTGCGGAAACTTTTTGAAGATACCTCGTATTTAGTCACTGTAAATAAAACTGTAAACAATAAAGCATTACTTAAAAAATAAAACTGTAGAATTATGCAAATAGATTGCACATGGTTTCAGTATATATAAAAAAAGTTGGTATTGCAAACAGTTTGGAAGTTTTCATATAAAAGGAGCCATTATGATAGCACAGGAGGAAAAAATTACACAGTCATTGAAAAAAAGCTTCTAAGGAAACGTCTTAAACATCCCTGTTAGTACAGTTTGTTTATGAATCCACAAGTGAAAAGTTCATGGAATCACAAATAGTTCCTCACAAATGCAACAAACAAAAATTCACAGCAGTGTGAGGGAAGTTTGAACATGCATTTCATCTCCAAGAACTTCCCCACAGTGAAGTATAGAGATGGTAACATCATGATACCAGGCTGCTTTTCTGCAAATAGTACTGAAGTTTTACAAGGCATGGAAAATTAATTATTGAATGATTATTTTATCATTTTTTGAACACCTTGGGGAATTAAAGGCAATTTGCCAAGAGGCAAAAGTTAAAATGAAACCACAATATTGCAGAAAGCTAATTATAATTTCTTAATCTAGTTGTCCTGAAGCTGTAATCACTAACAACAATTACAAACAAAGCACTAATATTACTCATTTGTGGTGTCTGAAAATGTCCCATCACAATAATGTGGTAAATTACTTGCTTAGTACACAGTGATTGTGTCCATTCCCATAAAAGACCATCTAAAGAATGAATGACGCAAAGCTGTACGATTTATGGTAAAGGTGTGCTGAAACTGACCCAAGTGTTTAGACTCTGTATGACGTCAAAACAGCTGTCACTAAAGCAACCATGGTCTGCATATAAGTGTAGGCAAGCTCCGACAGGCTCAACCATGTAAACACTTCCAAACAGCCTATTCAATCTTCATTCCTGTTCCTGACCAAGCACTCCTTCAATTCACCACAGTTCTAAACATTCCTCTGCATGTTTTGGTTCAAACTAGACGTCAGTCCTTTTTGAAGAGCTCTGAGCAGACCTCAGATCTGTATCTGCATGTAAGTGTGTCCTGTAGTGATGGATGGAGTAAAGCCTGCTTTTGTTTCAAATGAAGACCAGATCTAAGGTTCAAAGGCCACTATCACCCCTGACATTTCTCTAGTCCCTGATCCAGTAGCTCCATGAAGGCTTTGATTGGCTTCTTATCTTGTTATCAGGTGCTTTACTCTCTCACAGACACACACCCACACCTTCATCCGTGCTCTCTCTCACTCGGACACGGCGCAGCAGAGCCAAATCAGTAGTCTGAAATACAACAGTATTGAACAATTAAGAATGAGTATTGATCTGCAGCCATGATAAAATCAGGCTCGCTGATTACTAAACACCACCAGAGGCAAGACAGGAACTTGCATGATCTGCATTTACTTCCAACTTTTGCATTAGTGCAAATAGACATTACAAAGTGAGAACATTTCATACTGTCAGCTATAATTACACTTTTTTCTGATCTCACACAGCCGGGAGAGGAGATGAGGAAATCTCGAAAAGACGTTTTACTAAAGTATAATGGGCAAACCACGAGTTCAAAGCCAGAGCCCTGATCATCCGCAAGGGCAAACAGCCCTGTTTGACAGATTTATGACAACAATAGCTTCATTATTTATCACTTGTAATGAATCTATCGTGCAAACATTGGTGTCCCCAAAGCATCGTGTTCAGGCAGATTTGGTGGAACGTAGCCAGGCTATAATACCTTCAGAAGAACTATGTTGCGTCATTTTATAGTTTACAGAACTTCGCAGCATTGGCATTTAGCAGATGCTCTTATCCAGAGCGACTTGCAGAAGTGCTTTCATGTGGACATTACCTTACTCTAGTTCAAGTAGACAACAGTCCAAGCATTTTTAATTTATTTATTAGGAAATAAGAAACGAATGAGTGTTAGTAAGTACGTAGTTGTTAGTTCTCAGCTTAAGAGCTTAGTAAAGATGTGGGTTTTTAATCGTCTTTTAAAGATGTTGAGAGACTCGGATGATTGGACAGACAGAGGAAGTTTGTTGATGCATGTCTTCCCCAAGTCCCTCTTCATATATACACTGATCAGCCATAACATTAAAACCACCTCCTTGTTTCTACACACACTGTCCATTTTATCAGCTCCACTTATATCCATATAGGAGCACTTTGTAGTTCTACAATTACTGACTGTAGTCCATCTATTTCTCTACATACTTTTTTAACCTGCTTTCACTCTGTTCTTCAATGGTCAGGACCCCCACAGAGTAGGTATTATTAGGTGGTGGATCATTCTCAGCACTACAGTGACACTGACATGGTGGTGGTGTGTTAGTGTGTGTTGTGCTGGTATGAGTGGATCAGACACAGCAGCACTTCTGGAGTTTTTAAATACCGTGTCCACTCACTGTCCACTCTATCAGACACTCCTACCTAGTTTGTCCACCTTGTAGATGTAAAGTCAGAGACGATCGCTCATCTATTGCTGCTGTTTGAGTTGGTCACCTTCTAGACCTTCATCAGTGGTCACAGGACGCTGCCTACGGGGTGCTGTTGGCTGAATGTTTTTGGTTGGTGGACTATTCTCAGTCCAGCAGTGACAGTGAGGTGTTTAAAAATCCACTCATAACAGCACAACACACACTAACACACCACCACCATGTCAGTGTCACTGCAATGCTGAGAATGATCCAACACCCAAATAATACCTACTCTGTAGTGGTCCTGTGGGGGTCCTGACCATTGAATAACCGCATGAAAGGGGGCTAACAAAATATGTAGAGAAATAGATGGACTACAGTCAGTAATTGTAGAACTTCAAAGTGCTCCTATATGCTAAGTGGAGCTGATACAATGGACAGTGAGTGTAGAAACAAGGAGGTGGTTTTAATGTTATGGCTGATCGGTGTAAATTTTTTTATTTGTACATTTGTGTTACATTTAGTTGCAAGTAAGCCTTAAGCCATTAGAAAGCCTTACATATTTTTAGCCCAAACTAGCATTGTGTCACGAATCAAGCCTCAATGCTCGTGGAGATTATTTATGTGCCACATCCCTCTCTCCAGGAGCACATGTTTGGAGTGTTTGTTTTCAGGGGCAAGCCAACGCCCCCGCACTGTGATTGGTCTACTGCTAATTAGCCACAGCTGCACCTTGTTTGAGGCAATGAGCTCATGGCATTTAAGAAGAAAGCTTGGGATCATTCATTGGAGAATATTTTGGTTTTGTCAGGTTTTTGTTAGTTTTGCTCCTGTTAGCTTAGCTTAGGGTTTAGATTCATGTTCGTGTGTTTAGATTAGCGTTAGCGTAGCATTTAGTTAGCTTTAGCATCGTTCATGTCTGTTTAGATTAGCAGTTAGTGTAGGTCATGTGTTAGTCTGTCTTGTTTTAACCTGTCTTGTGTTATTTATTAAACTTTTGGTCAAAACATCTGTACATGTGTGTCCACCCCTCTTGTCTTTGACCCTGCGCTCTGACCCCAGCTTCCGAACAAGCTGGGATATGCGAAGAAAAAATGTCATTGTACTATACACATGTATATGTATATATGACAAAGACATTCTATTCTATTAAACATCCTGTCAGTCATGTCAGCTGTCTCAGACAACCGCATATGTGATCAGATGACATCAGCATGTTTGATTAGGGTAAACATAGCATGGTGGAAAAGCAATTACGTTATCCCTAAATAAAAAACACAAACTGATTTAATGCTATAATATAAATCTGATCTACTTTTTGTGAATCATAAACAAGTCCCGGAACAGGTTAATACTTTTGTCCAGAGTTAAAAAAAAAGAATATATTATACATGCTAAGGTCTAAAAGTCTGAAACATATATTACACCAAGGAACAAAGAAGTCTGGCAAAGTTAACTCTATGAAACTGGTAATACTAAGCATGAAGCCTGAATTGTGTAGAAGGCAAGTGCATGCTCACCCCCTGTATGGATGGATTTAAAGTGTGTGCAGAAGAGGGCACCAGGCTCATTGACTTTCCTCTGATGTCCTTAATGCTTTAAAGATGTCCCCCAGCTCTGCTCACCTTGGAAGCCTTATCTCTGTGCAACGAAGCAGTTGTGAAATATACCCTCAGTGAGTTATGAATTCATGAATTTTACACCGGATTTTTCTTTAGTGTTGCAAGAGGAGAGATACGCACCTTGAAAAGGAAAGCATGAATGTGACAAATGTCACCATGTTGGTTTACAGTGTGTGGCATCAAAGGGAAATGTATCATAGCACTTCAGTTTGAAGATTTTATGTTGATTTTTTTCATGTGACACATTTTTATTCATCTAGTACACTCAAAGCCTGATATTTGAATTCCCTTCATAATTATGTTTGGTTTTTAATACAAATTTCTTGCAATGCAGTTAGGATTACGTACACTAATTCCATCTAGCAAAACAGTGAAAGTCATGCTATGTTTAAACAGTATATTTGATTCTGGTAGTTGACTGATTTACTAGAGTTCTAGCAGTACTAGTTGACTGGTATCAGTAACCCCAGAGCCACCCTCTTTTTTTTTGATCAACAGCAGAAGCCCCCAATTTTTGCAAGGCTCTTCCGATCAGATAGCTATGATGGACCAACGCTACATTTTGTGCTACTGTAGCACAAAGGTCGTGTAGGTAATTTTGGGTTTAAAATACACAGTCACATTATTATGACCACCAGCTAATATCCAGAGTAACCGCCGTGTGCAGCATTAACAGCAGCTAGACGGGCTGGGAGTGACTTAATAAGGTCCTAGTAGGTTGTCACAGGTATCTGGAGCCATGCTGACTGCCATGCTGGAAGTCTTGGTCATACTCTTGGTCATGATCCCATCCACCCCAGAGAAGGCAATTTACCAATGGTACTTTTATCCATGACAGCAATGAGAGATATACTGTATGTGCAGACAGCCTATCACAGACATTATATGCCCACCAAGCCATCTCAGGAAACGTGACTTCCTTCATAAGCTATGCGCTTCCACCATCGAAAGTAGTAAGTGGTCATAATAATGTGACTACACTAGTATAATTTGTCTTGTAAAAATTAAATCTTATAAAGACTGTATGTAGTTAGAGTGTTCTGTATCTGTAACTAAAAAAACAATGGTATGAGCAAGTGCTTGTTTCCTTGAATAGGTATAAAGAGTCTAAAGTAACAATACAGTACATCTAACAAAACACAGACCCACTTACTCATGTACTCTTTCTATTTAAAGAACATTGAGTGTGGGCTGCCAAATCTAAATAAACTTGAACAATTTAAACTCTTGTTCCTCCTCCAGGGTAATAAAATTCTGTTTCACTCCATGTAAAGCTCTGTCTGGATAAAGTCTTAATTTCCTAGAGAGCATCACTTGCTGATTTTGCTACGGAACGAACATTCACTTTGTAAGGCAATTAGAGATTTACTTAAAATAAAACAAATATTAATTTGTATTTTTTTATTAATAGTTATTTCTACTAATATGTGCAACCCTGCTGCATATGCAAGACATGTGCATGTACTTCAAATGAAAACATTAACATAACACTTAAATAAACACCATAATTAACCATGTTGTTTTACAGGCTTCAAAGGCTATTATTGTAATAGAGACCTGCCGTAGAGATAAGCAGGGGCACAGGCTACAGAATGATGCCCACCTGCCATGTCCTTATGTGCCGTATGGTGAACTCAGCTAGAGGTGCCATAACAGCTCCAATAAATGGACGCCACAGATGGATTCACACTGGATGTGGGCTATGTCACTTTTACAGGCTTTTTTTATTATTTTTATTGAGTTTGTCTCTTTTTATTTTTTTTCCCAAAAACTTGTGTTGTCAAATCAGTGGATCGAGTAGCTGGCATGGTGGTAACTCAGTCTTCACCTTTTCTCTTTTATCCATCTTTTTTTTTTTTACTTTCCTGTGGCTGAGGCCTTGAGATGGATTATGGCCTGTTCGGGGTGGGGTACTGCATTGCGCCCCATGATTCTGGGGACAGCAGGCCCACCGTGACCCTGACCAGGATAAAAAAGGTTATAAAACATGAAAATGAAATTGAAGTTTTTTTTGTTAAAAACCACCTTGCATGTCTACGGTACTCAATAAGGACTTAAAAACTATTGCTTTATGTTGTGAGGGTCATGGTGGGTCCTAGTCACCCAGAAACACTAAACACAAAAATTCACCCTGGACAGGTTACCAATGCATCACCATGCATCACACCAGCAACCATTCACCCTTTTTCACCTTTGGGCAATTTGTAGCAGACAGTCCATCTGCTGATATCTGTGTTTAATTTATCTGCATTTGATGTGGAAAGTACAACTAAAATAAAAACACCACACTCACTCATTAACTTACTCACCCACATCTAGTAGTAATTTAAAGTAGCCAACCACAGTTCTCTCCAAAAAAAACATTGCAAATCACAAACAGACCAGAAACAATGATCCCACCATGAATCCAGCAATTATGTAGCACTCATGTTACCTGTTATAAAACTGACAGATGCAGATTAAATGAACAACAGTACATTATATAATATCATACCATAAATACTGTAATGGAAATATAAAATTTAATGAACTAAAAAATAAAACATTTAGAAACTCTAAAAACAAGCCAGAAGCAGGACTCGAGAACAGAAATGACTGTCGACCCTGATTGCAGAAAATCTGGACTCCACACAGTTGCCAGGAAACAAAACACAGAGGTATGGATGCAACTTTACCAGCTACTCCATCCACCAGTGAATTACAACTGAGAACCAGACAGGTGAACCTAGCAAACCAGTAGAGGCAAAAAAAAACAAGCAAGCTGCCACACCACCTATGGACAAAACTCGAGAACAGGAAGGATGCACATGGGAGCCACAAGACAGAAACACCACGAGTGTCCACCAGCCAGGCCACCAGTAAGCAAAACAAAACACACCAGGGTGACATGCCAAGCAGGTCAGGTAGACATCGAAAAACACAGAAATAAACAAATAAGACTAAGAAACAGCACTGACAAAGGACTTTTAAAGTGTTTTCTCCAGGTGTAGCGAGTAAAACCCTTGATTAGGTTCAAATAATGCTTTATAAGTGTATATTATCTGTCCAACAGCACCTCTTCCATCTGCCAGGACAAACAGAGTATGGCAGGTGGCCATGTTAAAGTTGTTATAAATAAAAAAAAACAGGATTGGTGTTTGGAAACATGCACTGATAGGTGAAAGCTGTTTGATTCATGGTGTATTATTTCATCCTCTCAAATCACTGTTGATTTAACATGTGCTGTGCAAGATAAAGGTTTAATTGCTTTACAACTACCATGCAATTACCATTCCACCTCATTGGTGTTTATAAAACATGACTATATATAAACTAAATATCATACCACACAATGATGCATTCCTTAACCAGGTCTGTAATTATATGCTTAGGTGAAGACATGCCCTTTAGCATCTTTTAAGAGTCTCTAAACACCACCACCTGCCATAGCGAAAGTAAATAGAGAGCCCACCTTCTCTAAACAACTTCAGCAATTTATAGAAAGCGAGATATCTTGTGGATTTCACCTAACAGAAAAGGGAAGTTTGAGTTTTGTTTCTCATGACTATGCATGAAACAACATACATGTATCCAGGATTTTATTTAAATCAGAGATAAAATTAGCACAATTAGTCATGAAGGGTGCAGTGTAGTGCAGGCAGCATGGAGAGATCCAGAGGTTAGGAAGAGCTGTAGTCGTTGAATCAGGTCGAGAGGAGGAGAATGGGACTCTGATTGCATTAGTCACCCTTTCACCACACAGGTCCACACAGAGCAAAACGGAGAGAGGGCTGGATACGTTCCACATTCACTCACATGCACTCACACACAGACATCTACTGGTTTACCCACCGGGACTGGAAACACTGGGTCAGACAGTCTGACATTTTGTATCGTTCTTATTCTTTCACTTGTGAGATGAGCTACTATATAAAGGTTCTAACCATTGCAGGGCAGTGGGTAAATGACAAACAAAAAGGGTTTTTAGACTTTTAAAATGGATATTGTAAAAAGTATTTTTAATTAATCTTATTCTATTTGTTTTATCTATTCAATGTATTACTTTTTGTTTAGGGTGTTTTTAATATTGTTTCTTTGATCAATAATTTCATTAACCTGGTGGACCAGCAACCCAGTAAATGTATTTTGAGTAAGAAATAATAGCAAATAAACAAAGGAAAGAACTGCTTTTGCTTATACCACTACATCTATTGTTTTGTTTTAAAATTGACATTTTATTGTCTTGGGTGGCTCGGTGGGTAGCACTGTCGCCTGGGATCGACTCCCAGGTGGAGAGCTCTGGGTCCTTTCTGTGTGAAGTTTGCATGTTCTCCTTGTGTCTGTGTGGGTTTCCTCCAGGAACTTCGTATTCCTCTCACAGTCCAAACACGTGCAAGTGAGGTGAATTGGAGATACAACATTGCCCATGACTGTGTTTGACATTAAAAATTTGAACTGGGCCGCTTAGCGGTAAAGTACGCTAGCACACCAGAGCTGGGAATTCGAATACACTGTATCGAATCTCAGCTCTGCCATCCGGCTGGGCTGGGCAACCACATGAACAACGATTGGCTGTTGTTTACAGGGTGGGTAAACCGGACCAGGGTTCCTCATAACTGGTGCAATTACAACCTCTGCTGGCTGATTGATTGTGCCTGGGCAGAGTTGGGGAATAATGCTGATCAGGGTGTGTTTCTCCATGCACAAGGCTGATTCGCATATGAACTTGCCTCGTGCAGGTGAAAAAAGGCAGTCAGTACTGCACATGTGTCGGAGGGGGCGCGTGTCAGTTGCAAAGCTCCTCAGTCAGCAGTGGAGGGTTGTATCAGTAGAGGTGAAACGTAGCGCAATCAGGGTAATTGGATACGACTAGATTAGGGGAGAAAATCGGAAAAAAAAACTTGAACTGATGAATCTTGTGTAACCAGTGTGTAAAGCATGACCTAATGAATAAAATCCTAAATAAATAAATAAATATTTCATTGTCCTAAAGTTAAAAGTTTATATACATCATTTTGGGATTTTATTGATTTCTTCAACCTTCAACTTTTTTCCCCAAACACCTTTTGTAATTGAGACTAAAGACATTTATTTTTACCTGTCAACTTTACAGCACTTGTTTCCAAATGTTTATGGCTTGTCTAGTTGAATTGTAAAAGTAAAAGTGTCTTACTGACAGTGTATTTCATGTTTTGTTTGGTCTTTTGGCTGGTCAACTTCATTTAGCATTAATAATATATATAGTTGCATCAGTCACGAGGACGGCTTAATACCCCACCCCTATATGAACAACAGGCCAATCATTGTTCATGTGGCCGCTCAGCCCAGCTGGATGGCAGAGCTGAGATTCGATACAATGTATTTGAGATCCCAGCTCTGATGTGCTAGCGTGTGTTTTTACGACTGCGCCACCTGAGCGGTCTTCCATTCCTGATTTTTAGGCCTGCAACACAATCCAAAAAAAACAGCACAACACTTAAAATACATTTTGGCAAAGAGGATACCAAGTGATGAAGTGTTACAGGTGTTATTTTGTCTTATTCTTCCTGAAAACACGTCTTAAGGTGTGCATTAGTAAAGGATTCTCATTGTCACACTTTTCCCTTCAAAACTCTTTATAGATTCTCTAGTAAGAAAAGGTCAGGACTGCAGACAGGCCAGTGCAGTACTCATACCGCCTTTTTTTGCAACCATGCCTTTGTAATGTGTAATGTGTGCAGCATGTGGTTTTGCATTGTCTGGTTGAAAAATGTGTGGAGGTATTGAATGGAAAAGATGTCGCTTAAAGGCATAATATGTTGCTCTAAAATCTCATAGTACTTTTCTGCATCACAGAGGGTAAAATTACCTTTGCCAAAGGCACTGACACAATCTCATACCATGACAGACCCTGGCTTTTGGACTTCTCTGAGATTCCTTAAAATGTTTAATGATATTATGCACTGTAGATGAAGAAATATGCAAATTCATTCTAATCCTCTTTGAAGAGAATTGTTTTTAACATTTTTTTTTTATTCCAGATACTGATAAAATTTTCAATACTGTCCCATACTGTTTTTCTGATTTGGTGTTGTAGTTACAAATCTCTTTTTTCACTTTCTAGTACAAACCCAACAACATCAACTATTGTTTTGTGTTTCTATGGTGCAGTCTATGCTTTATCCCTCTCCAGTCTCTGCTCTTACTGGAAACCAGAGCCTATGATCAAAAACAATAAAAGGAAAAATCACAGGTTTTAAATGCCCCCGTGCACAATGACACTGAAGAAGATGACGGAGGCAGTACTAGCATTTCTAAACCCTTCCTGTGGCTCCTTTGGTGTGTGGAATTATTCCTCTTGAATAGGAAATCCTTTTAAACGGGAAATCTCTGAATAGCCTTATGGAACATTAGAGCTCTTTGTCTATTCATCTTTACATGTGTAGCTTTACAGCAGAAATCAGTCAGACCATTTTACAGCATGTTGAAACAGCCACGGAGGCTTGAGAAATGCTTTGCTCTACATTTTTACCCTTTAGAGTTCTGGCTAAGCGGAATATTTGAAGAATCATATGTTCCATTTTTATTTTATTTTATTTTTCATTCTTTTTACTTGCAATTACATATCAGAAAGTCTTTCTGAAGTGCTATTAGGAGACCGATGAGCATCACTGAATGCAGCAATAAAAGGGGAACACTTCTTTATCCCTTTCATACCCTAACTCTCGCTCCATCTGTCAGCCCCTGCCCCTTTGGAGAACAGTAGAAGAAATCAATGCTCTCCTTTGAGCAGTGCTACAACAGGGAATAGGAGAGGAAGCTCAAAGTGCTTTAAAACAAGTTTACCACATTCCCCGACACGTAGCCCTGAGTAAAAGCCATCAAAGTAAAAGGCATCATTTGTAATTTTCATTTACATGCCCTTGCTTTCGTTGGCTTTTGAGTCAGCACCTCTTACTTTTCTACAACTATAAAGAGAATTTGGATTTCCCCAGAAGTGCCTTTTATATGAAAAAAATGATGACTGAAGCGTTTTGGGGTTTTTTAGGGGGTGGAATGAGAAAAAAATAAATAAATAAAAACAGATGACAGGCATACTGTTACCATAGCAATATTATATCATATACACTTTTGTTAGTGGCTACCTACAGATGCTAAACTGTGTTGTAACAAAAAATGAAACTACATTCAGTTCACTTTTTTAATGCCTTGGAAGCGCCTATTAAAAGAAGCCGAGTTATGACTGTCCTACACCTACTTTTAATTGGATTCCATGTAAATTAGTCTCTGCAGGTTGGGAAAAAGGTGCGACCATACCCAGTGTGAAAATACTCAAGTGTAAGAATCCAAAATCTACTGGTTTAATCCAGTGACATATAAAATGGTATTGTATTGTAAGGCAAGATTAACATTTTCTAGATTTACCTCTATCACCATCCTTTATGGATCATATTATTTTTTATTCATTCATATACACCGATCAGCCATAACATTAAAACCACCTCCTTGTTTCTACACTCACTGTCCATTTTATCAGCTTCACTTACCATATAGAAGCACTTTGTAGTTCTACAATTACTGACTGTAGTCCATCTGTTTCCCTGCATGCTTTCTTAGCCTCCTTTCATGCTGTTCTTCAACAGTCAGGACCCCCACAGGACCACCACAGAGCAGGTATTATTTGGGTGGTGGGTCATTCTCAGCACTGCAGTGACACTGACATGGTGGTGGTGTGTTAGTGTGTGTTGTGCTGGTATGAGCGGACCAGACACAGAAGCACTGCTGGAGTTTTTAAATACCGTGTCCACTCACTGTCCACTCTATTAGACACTCCTTTCTAGTTGGTCCACCTTGTAGATGTAAAGTCAGAGACGATCGCTCATCTATTGCTGCTATCTTCTAGACCTTCATCAGTGGTCACAGGATGCTTCCCACGGGGTGCTGTTGGCTGGATATGTTTGGTTGGTGGACTATTCTCAGTCCAGCAGTGACAGTGAGGTATTTAAAAACTCCATCAGCATTGCTGTGTCTTATCCACTCACACCAGCCCAACACACACTAACACACCACCACCATGTCAGTGTCACTGCAGTGCTGAGAATGATCCACCACCTAAATAACACCTACTCTGTAGTGGTCCTGGGAGAGTCCTGACCATTGAAGAACAGCATGAAAGAGGGCTAACAAAGCATGCAGATAAACAGATGGACTACAGTCAGTAATTGTAGAACTACAAAGTGCTTCTATATGGTAAGTGGAGCTGATAAAATGGACAGTGAGTGTAGAAACAAGGAGGTGGTTTTAATGTTATGGCTGATCAGTGTATATTCAATGAGCATTTGATTTTGGTCGGAGGCCGTTCCTAGAAAAGAAGGGTAAGCAGAGATACACTCTGGACATGGCAAAAAAAAGGGAAAGGGAAGGGAAAACAAAAGCAACCAAAGTACTTATTGGCATGTTTTTGAAGATGGAAAAAAATATCAGACACAGAACACTGGAGGAAAGAACAAAACACACAGAAACAGGAGTAGGAATTAAACCTCTTGAATTGAAGCACTTGTCGCTGTGTCACTACCACCACTGAGAAACATAGTCTGGCCCTAGTGGCACACTTGTAAAGTGGTTGCCCTGTCATCCTGAGTTGTTTGCCAGTTGATTCCAATACTAGGAGGCCTTAAGAGCATAACTGGCCATGCTCTTGGCCATCTTTGCAAAGAATATCACTGACCCTTCAGACAATTCTTACCATAATTTGCAAGCAGTCCAAAAAAGGTGTGTATGTTCTGTAGGGTGGAATTCTGATGCAGTAGGTAGTGATCCAAGTACATACATTCGATCCAATTGCTGACATATAGATTTTTTTCAGGTATTCTGGTATCTTTCCATCTATTAAAAGCATTCTGCTAGGAAGTTAAGCTACTTTTAATTGCCGCCAGAAGTAAGTATGATGGCCAGCGATGGAGTGGTGCCTGGTTCAGGGTGTGTTTTTGCCCTGCATCCAAGGATCACAAAAACAGACATTGGAATTGCAACGGCTCTAAAAATAAGAGTGGGACATAAATACCTGTTTCCTGTTTTGAATTTCTTGCAGATGGTAGGCAGTTCTTTGTGTAATATGCCACCTGAAGTGTCCTACTTTCATGGAAATCTGGATTTAAGACGTTGTAGGCTGGGTGGTTGAGCAGCTCCTCTTTAAAAAACAACCTAGAAAAAAAGGCAAAACTATGCCATGCTTCTGTATGTCATCCTAAACAAGGATGACTTTACTTTTTAATGTTGAACCCGAGACTCATGTCACAATGGGGTGTGAGATTAAAGTGAACATGTGTATTTAGATTTCTGCTACTTAATAAAACATTGGAAAAACAACTAGGCCGGAGTCAGTGTGCGCTCCTTCTAGCTCAGACGCCTGATTGAAACATTACTTGATCTCTCAAAGGCATTGATTCTAATACGTCAATTATACACTTGAACCACTATGCCAGCTAAGAGCCCTCCACAGTAATGAAACTCACGATTAGTTAATTAGATCCTTCCATGGTTAAAAGTCTGGCGGTAGAATATTCCACCTATTCATGCCAATCCAGAATGTGATTAGTCGCTGAAGCAATATTAACAAAAGGTTATTACACAGCAATGCATCACTCATCCTGTGTGTCTCACAGCCCAGTCCATTGCCCGCTGTTATTGGAATATTATCGAGTCAATTTACAGAAAAATGCTGTACTGGGATTTGATTAATGCATAGAGTCCAGTTGCTGTGTGTCTTCAGGACCAGAGCATATGGATACGTGGATAAAAGGGCATCCTTCTTAAAACTGCCCTTGGTTTTTAGTTATCCTCTAGTGGTTGAGGAATCGGTAACATCTGCTAAACTGTCCTTGCCCTGAGCGTTAAAATTTGTCTTAGCTCACTGTAATATCTTTTGAACTACTATCTTGCATACTTATGTACACTATATGGCCAAAAGAGTCTGGACCAGGAGCTTGTCGGACAAGCCCCCCTCCTTCCTTGGCTGCTATATCAAACTTCTCCAATTATGAAGTGCATCTGTGAAAATTTGGGTCTATTTAGTCAAAAGACTATTTAAAAGGTCAAGGTCAGGCACTGAAGTTCACAATCGATGCTCCTATTCATTCAAATTGTGTTATTTAAGTGTAGGTCAGGGCTTTGTAAACACCACTGGAGATCCTCCACTAAAAAACTATGTCTTTATGGACCACTTTTGTGCTCCTGAGCCCGGTCATGTTGACTAGCAAAGGCCTTTCACCAAATCATATATTTTTTATAATAAATTTAGACCTGATAGAAATAAGTATGGCTGAAACACTTGAACTCAATCATTTAAAGGGATGACCACATCCTTTTGGCTATTTAGTGTCTTTATATAAAATTCTCTAGTACAGTGGTACCTGGCAACTCAACACCCCCTAAACTCGAAATCATTTGTACCCTTAAACTCGACGTTTACCTTAAACTCAACATGTGTGCGCCACCGCTTTGCTCAGAGCTTGGCTGGAGCGGTGCATCAGAGTGAGACTATGAGATGAATACGCATTTGTGTGGAATAATCATCAAATTCACTTCACATGTATCTGTGTTTAGCTGGATTTTCCTCCTGTTTTACTTTTGAACTTGTGTTATAGCTCGGAGTTCTGAGAAATTGTAAGAATCAGCTTTTCCGAGAGAGTCTTAAATGCATAAAAAAAAAAGCTTAACATGACATAGGAACACTAAATCTCTCTTAATTATTACTGCTCATAAATTCTCTCCACTAATGAAATTCCTCACTCGTTTTAGTACAATAAGTCACGTTAAGCTTTGTGCACTGTCACACTCCATAGGAAATAAGGGAACAGCCAGAGCAAAAGCGAACTTCTTACTGAACTTGCTAAGGAATACGGAATTTCAAGATCAAGCATCTCCACGATTAAGAAGCATAAGGAAACAATAAAGAAGTGAAGGTAAAGAGCAGGTTTTAGTGTATCTTTTTATTTGTAACTGTTTTTAATTGTATTTCAGTGTTTTTATATTATATTTGTGTTATTTTTAGTGTGTAAGTGTCAAAAACAACCCCATTATTTTACATAAGTCTATAAAATATATGCAGATCTATGGGTCCACGGAACACATTAACAGGTTTCCCATACATCCTTATGGGAAACTCAACGCCTTTTAAATTCAGCCCCACTCCCTGAACCAACTAACATTAAGTTTTAAGGTACCACTTTACTAGTACTCAGAAATAGTAATTGGAGAGTTGCTGGTTTAATCCACACTACAGTCACGTTTCTATTGTTGGACCTTTAAGTAAGGCCCTTAATTGCTTGACTTTAAAAGGTCAGCTGAATGCCATACATGTAATTGTAAAATCTGTGTCATCTTGGCTTCATCTTTGTATGTCTAAATGTATTATATATACTATAACTTATATACTGTAGGTAAATACAGTAAATACTGTAAATTGCCTTTTTCTCCCATTTTCTCCCAATTTAGCATAGTCAATTTGTCTTCCGCTGCTGGGGATCCTCGATTTTTATTTTTTTTTGCAGTTGAGGAGGGTGTATTGCTGCTCACGCCTACTCTGACCCACGTGCAGCCCTTAACAGGACCATTTTCCACCCATGCACTCTGCACAGGCGCCTTCATTCGCCAATCAGGGTCCTTACACAGCGTTTTTAAAGACCCCGCCCACATATTCCGGTCATCCCTACCTGCAGGCACTGCCAATTATGCCAGCTAGATGGCGCCCAGCCTACCGGTGGCATTGCCCAGTTTTGAAACAGTGGTAGTCTTGAGATCTTAGTCTTTTTTTTTCTCTGTGACTAAATGGTTGGAACACCTACTTCAAATGTTTACTAAATTTAGCTTCTTTAATAAGTTAATTAAATAAATAATATGGCAAGCTAGACTCTTAATTAAGCTAGCCCACTACAGCTGGGATCTAGGGTTCAAATCCCCAGTCAGGCATCTACATACAGATATGTTTGGCTATGTTCTGTGTGGAGTGTGTTATTGCAACACACAAAGTGATTCTGGAAGAGCCAGACCCACTGCAACCCTGACCAGGATAAAGTGGGGGTAGAACATGAAAATGAAAACTATAGAAAAATCAACCATATGCATACATGCATCTTGTCATTTAAATTGTAATTTAGCTTAGTTTCTTTTTCATTGCATGTTAGTGATTATTATTAATGATAGACTTGTGGTGACTTTCTGTGTGTATGTAAATAGGGCTAATTTGACCACACCTTTTACAAAATATATAAGAAAATAGATAAACAGATGCCAAAGGGCAAGAGGAAAAAAAATACTGTCACTTTATGCAAATTAGTTTGACTGATTAATTGTAATCCAAGACACATAAAAACAGCAAATCTGGCATGAATTTAAAGCAGCTGAAACGTGTTGCCTTTCTACAGTCAAGCACATTTTTTATCACCTTGAGCTTAGAGGCTGCCGGCAAAGAAATCTGTTCCAAATATCATTACCTTAAAAGTCGACAAAGTCCTGACAACGTAGAGGAAAGGCAGGAGTGGCTTCTTTCTTTAAGCCCATGGCAATGTAAGCTCATTTGACTATAAAAAGTAATACATGTGTTTCAGCAGCTTTAATTCAAGGAAAACCTTTTTGGTTTACATGTGCATATCAGAACTCTGAATATATCCATTAATGTATATTTTCTACTTTTTGTATGCAGCCAGTTAGTGTCGCACACTTCAGACACTGCCAGTAAACCATTGTATGATCAGCAGTGCGAGAAGACACAAATGCTGGAGATCAAAGCCAAAGTCAAATGAGAGAGAAAGTCATTTTTGTTCTGTTTTGTATTCAATCTGCAGAACATGTAATATTGCATTGAATTCCATTTTGCATCCATAACAGCATTTAGTTCAGTTAATTATTCTAAAATCTTTAAAGAAAGGCAGAAGCTGGTGGCTTTAATGTGATTTTGACGTGCCGAGCAGAGCTCCTGGGGTAGTGGCAGAGCTTCTTCTTTTCCATTTGAGTCCAAACTAATCAAATGATTTGTAATGCAACCTCTTTCTGTGTTTGCTTTTTGGTGAGAGAGGAAGTGCAGTATCTTAAAAGATAAGAAATCAGCTTATGTTTCTTTTGGATTTGATCAGATCATGCAAGAGTAATGCCTCAAGGTCCACTCTGAGTAGTGCTCTTATAAAGACTGAATGATAAAGTTGACCCCAGACACATATAAGGAGGCAATGACCCCTGGCAATCTCCCTGCTTACATTCACTTGATATTTCTATGCCTGTTGCTTTTTCTTTCCCCCTCCATCCGAAGGTACAATTGAAGTCCAAAGTATATTTACATTTATGTATGCCATTCCAGTCTTTAATTTTATTATTATTATTATTATTATTATTATTATTATTATTTTAGTATAGTAGCAGTAGTAGCAGAAGCATTGGAAGCAGCAGCAGTAGTAGTAATAGAAGTAGAAGCAGTAGTAGTAATAGTAAAAGCCGTAGTAGTAATAGTCGTAATAGTAGCAACAGTAGTAGTTGCAATAGTAATAGCAGTAGTAGTAGCAGCATTAGCAAAAGCAGTAGTAGTAGCAGTAGTACCAGCAGCAGTAGTAGAAGCATTAAAAGCAGTAGTAGTAATAATTACGGTAGTAACAATAGTAGTTGCAGTAGTAGTAACAGTACTAGCACTAGTAATATTACTTATTAATAATAGTAGCAGCAATAGTAGTAGAATCAGTAGTAGTAGCAGTAGTAGTAATAATTATAGTAGTAACAGTAGAGGTAGTAGTAGTAGTAGAAGCAGTAGTAGTAATAATTGTAGTGGTAACAGCAGTAGTAGTAGTAGAAGCAGTAGTAGTAATAATTGTAGTAGTAACAGTATAATAGTGGTAGTAGAAGCAGTAGTAGTAATAATTGTAGTAGTAACAGTAGTAGTAGTAGTAGAAGCAGTAGTAGTAATAATTGTAGTAGTAACAGTATAATAGTGGTAGTAGAAGCAGTAGTAGTAATAATTGTAGTAGTAACAGTAGTAATAGTAGTAGAAGCAGTAGTAGTAATAATTCTAGTAGTAACAGTATAATAGTGGTAGCAGAAGCAGTAGTAGTAATAATTGTAGTAGTAACAGTGGTAGTAGTAGTAGAAGCAATAGTAGTAATAATTGTAGTAGTAACAGTATAGTAATGGTAGTAGAAGCAGTAGTAGTAATAATTGTAGTGGTAACAGCAGTAGTAGTAGTAGATGCAGTAGTAGTAATAATTGTAGTAGTAACAGTATAGTAGTAGTAGTAGAAGCAGTAGTAGTAATAATTGTAGTAGTAACAGTATAGTAGTAATAGTAGAAGCAGTAGTAGTAATAATTGTAGTGGTAACAGCAGTAGTAGTAGTAGATGCAGTAGTAGTAATAATTGTAGTAGTAACAGTAGAGTAGTAGTAGTAGAAGCAGTAGTAGTAATAATTGTAGTAGTAACAGTAGTAGTAGTAGTAGAAGCAGTAGTAGTAATAATTATAGTAGTAACAGTATAGTAGTGGTAGTAGAAGCAGTAGTAGTAATAATTGTAGTGGTAACAGCAGTAGTAGTAGTAGATGCAGTAGTAGTAATAATTGTAGTAGTAACAGTATAGTAGTAGTAGTAGAAGCAGTAGTAGTAATAATTGTAGTAGTAACAGTATAGTAGTGGTAGTAGAAGCAGTAGTAGTAATAATTGTAGTAGTAACAGTAGTAGTAGTAGAAGCAGTAGTAGTAATAATTATAGTAGTAACAGTAGTAGTAGTAGTAACAGTAGTAGTAAAAGCAGTAGTACTGTAGTAACAGTAGTAGCAAAAGCAGTAGTACTGCAGTACAGTAATAGTAGTAGCAGTGGTATTAGCAGTAGCAAAAGCAGTAGTAGTAACAGTAGCAGTAGTAGAAGCATTAGAAGCAGTAGTAGTAATAATTATAGTAGTAACAGTACTAGTTGCAGTAGTAGAAGCAGAAGCAGCAGTAGTAGTAATAGTACTAGCAGTAGTAGTAGCAGTAGCAAAAGCAGTAGCAGTAGTAGTAAAAGTAGTAGTAGTAGCAGTAGTAGAAGCAATAATAGCAGTAGTAGTAGTAGTAAAAGTAGTAGTAGTAGCAGTAGTAGAAGCAATAATAGCAGTAGTAGTAGTAGCAGTAGTAGAAGCAATAATAGCAGTAGTAGTAGTAGTAAAAGTAGTAGTAGTAGCAGTAGTAGAAGCAATAATAGCAGTAGTAGTAGTAGTAAAAGTAGTAGTAGTAGCAGTAGTAGAAGCAATAATAGCAGTAGTAGTAGTAGTAAAAGTAGCAGTAGTAGCAGTAGTAGAAGCAATAATAGCAGTAGTAGTAGTAGTAAAGTCAGTAGTAGTAGTGGTAGTAGTAGCAGTAGTAGAAGCAATAATAGCAGTAGTAGTAGTAGTAAAAGTAGCAGTAGTAGCAGTAGTAGAAGCAATAATAGCAGTAGTAGTAGTAGTAAAAGTAGTAGTAGTAGCAGTAGTAGAAGCAATAATAGCAGTAGTAGTAGTAGTAAAAGTAGTAGTAGTAGCAGTAGTAGAAGCAATAATAGCAGTAGTAGTAGTAGTAAAAGTAGTAGTAGTAGCAGTAGTAGAAGCAATAGTATCAGTAGTAGTAGTAGTAAAAGTAGTAGTAGTAGCAGTAGTAGAAGCAATAATAGCAGTAGTAGTAGTAGTAAAAGTAGTAGTAGTAGCAGTAGTAGAAGCAATAATAGCAGTAGTAGTAGTAGTAAAAGTAGTAGTAGTAGCAGTAGTAGAAGCAATAATAGCAGTAGTAGTAGTAGTAGTAGTAAAAGTAGTAGTAGTAGCAGTAGTAGAAGCAATAATAGCAGTAGTAGTAGTAGTAAAGTCAGTAGTAGTAGTGGTAGTAGTAGCAGTAGTAGAAGCAATAATAGCAGTAGTAGCAGTAGTAAAGTCAGTAGTAGTAGTGGTAGTAGTAGCAGTAGTAGAAGCAATAATAGCAGTAGTAGTAGTAGTAGTAGTAAAGTCAGTAGTAGTAGTGGTAGTAGTAGCAGTAGTAGAAGCAATAATAGCAGTAGTAGTAGTAGTAAAGTCAGTAGTAGTAGTGGTAGTAGTAGCAGTAGTAGAAGCAATAATAGCAGTAGTAGCAATAGTAGAAGTAGTAGCAGAAGTAGTTTGACAGTGAACCACATTGAGAGTCATGTCCTGTTGCCATTTTTGGCCTGCAGATGGAGCATGGTGGCACAGATGACTGATGTATCAGTCCTATCATTCTCCTAATTGACAATCATATGTGCCTATCAGACTCACCAGCGCCTCTGTTTGCAAATCTGTTATTTCACTGAAAATGTGATACTATGCTGCTCGGTTTGGTCCAGTTGTCTGCTGGCGTGCAATGCCGAGACTCTTCTTTCTTTCTGGGAGATCGCTCAGTTGTGGGCCTCATGACAGAACTGCTCTGTGAGAGTGGATTGCCCCAAAAGTGGTGCGACATCCCTTTTCATGGAGCGGACCCTGTCCATAAACCTGTCCACCTTACTCGTGGTGTGCCCGGTGGGGTTTGGGTAACACTCGTGCATTGCTGGTCCTGGCTGGGTCTAAGCGTTTTCTATCTTCCTTTTTTCCAGGAACTAAGTTGTTGTCAAAGTCTGTAATTTCCTTTTCTTAGGCCTTTGTGCACGAATATTTACATGGCAGTGCTCAGTTTGAACTCCATTAGAGGCATGATGAAAAGAATATATATTTTGTTTTTGTTATTTTGCATTTGTACTTTTGAATCTATCTATCTATCTATCTATCTATCTATCTATCTATCTATCTATCTATCTATCTATCTATCTATCTATCTATCTATCTACCTAACTGTCTGTCTGTCTATCTGTCTGTCTGTCTATCTATCTAGCTGTCTGTGTCTGTCTGTCTATCTATCTATCTATCTATCTATCTATCTATCTATCTATCTATCTATCTATCTACCTAACTGTCTGTCTGTCTATCTATCTAACTGTCTGTCTGTCTGTCCGTCTATCCATCATCCATCTATCTATCTATCTATCTATCTATCTATCTATCTATCTATCTATCTATCTATCTATTTCTCTGTCTGTCTGTCTGTCTATATATCTATCTATCTATCACACCAGACAATGCTTATAAGTAGGGTCTGGAAGAAAACTTAAATGCTCTTGTTTGTTTTACTTGTAGTCCTTATGTGAACAGTGTAGCACCACATTAAATATGAATCTGAATGAATCCCACTCTTTTTCCACAACTCCACAATGAGCTGAGGGTAGACGGTTGTTGTGGCCAGCCTCAGTCCTTAAAGCTGTGCTTGCTTGGGTAATGGTTTTGTAAACTCTTCTCCCTGAGGTTTAAGCGTGACTCATCTAAATGGAGCTTTCTGCATAACCAATAGCTACATGCCTGACCACTGAAAGGTCTGCACTCAAGAGGTCGACAGGCAATTGAACCTGTGGACAAAAAGTAAAATGCCCAAAGGCATCATGGTTAACAAATGGCTGACCCATATGCCACTTCAAATGGTCCAGACACAGCTGGTTGTACTCTAATAGTATACAAAAAATAGAATGACTGAAATCACTGAAAATAGATATATTAAACAAATATTTTAAAACTGTGTAATATACAGAATGAACTATAAGAACTTATCTGGAGTGTGTGGTCTATGGAGATTGAAAGGACCCTTTGCTTTGCTTTAAATCTATCTGTAATAATAATCTGGTTTATTGAGGAAAGGGAAATTTGGCAAACAACTACATACTAAGGAAGATCATAGTTTTTTTTTTTTTTTTTTTTACCATTTAACAAAAGAGTGAGTCATTCCATGTGTGATTAAGACATCTTTGAGCTTATAAATGATATTGCATCTGCACCCCGCAAGCTACATTCTGGTAAGCATTGCCGCATATTAGTCATGACAAAAGTCTCTGTGATGAATGTTTCACTTAATTTTACCTATTTATCACAAAGCGTATTTTATATCCAGACATGGCAACTCGAGTTTGGGTTAGGTTTGTTTATGCATTTTCTCCCCTTTTTCTCCTGACTTAGTGCATCCCATTACCCAATTGCATTATGTTCCTCTCTACTGATGGCGATCCCCACCCTGATTGAGGAGAGCAGGACTAACACACGCCCCCTCCAACACGTGTGCAGTAGCCGACTGCATCTTTTTACCACTATGCCACCTGAGCACCTGGTTGTTTTTAATTTAATGTTTAGAATCAAAAAATGAATGAAACCCACTGCAGGCCACTACAGCTGGGATACAGGGTTTGAATCCCCAGTGGTGCTATCGGCTGGCTGTTCGGGCATCTACATACTGACATGATTGGCTATCTATAGGGGAATGGACTGGCGTCTTGCCCAGTGTTCTAAAATAAATTAGAAAGTAATTTTAGTTTCTTTTAATGGAAGAACGTGAATGCAACCAACTATACCTTTGAGTTAACTGAGAATTTGAGTTCATATTTTATTGTGTGACAAAATCTGCTAGGTTCAAATATATGTACAGCAACTTAGGATACAAATTTAGTGATGTAGAAAGTCCTCTAATGCAATTTAATTTGTGGTATGCTGATTGTGATAAATATTGCTAGTTTACCAGCATGATAAAAACCATGCAACAGCTGTCTCTTTGCCAAGGTTAGGAAAAACCTTCCAAATTCAAGAAACAAAAACAGAGTAAGCCTCTGTTGCTATAGGCTTTAATCCTGTCATGCATCATATCTTTATTCATGACTATTCAGGATTAGCAACAAACTTTAGATGAGCAGAAGCCCATGCCGATGTAAATCTTAATTGACTCTGTATCCTATCAGCTTCTAACTTAAAAGGTGGTTTCTCTCCGACACTGGCACAGACACCACAGTTTTTTTGTACTTTGTAATTGGTTCAGTCAAAGTAGCCCAAATTATTTAGTGCAGTCAGTCATAGTTACTAGCATGAATTTTCACAAAGCAGGGAGTCATATTCTTAAAAAAATAATCACAGTCAGTAACGATTTAATAAAGTATTTGTTATAATAATTGGAAGTCTTTATTCTAAATATTACTTTATAGTATTTTAAAAAGATGATTTTTATTAGTAGCAGTTTGCATCAGTAAATAACGCTAACCCACTACAGATGGGATTTAGGGTTTAGGGGTAGTCCAAGGCTCTGCGATAGATTGGCGTCCTGTCAAAGGTGTGATACAGCACTGGGCCCAGTGATTCTGGGGAAACAGACCCACCGTAAACTTGACCAGAATAAAGCAGTATTATACACCGATCAGCCATAACATTAAAACCACCTCACTGTCCATTTTATCAGCTCCACTTACCATATAGAAGTACTTTGTAGTTCTACAATTACTGACTGTAGTTAATTTGTTTCTCTACATACCTTTTTAGCCTGCTTTCACCCTGTTCTTCAATGGTCAGGACCACTACAGAACAGGTATTATTTAGGTGGTGGATCATTCTCAGCAATGCAGTGACAATGACATGATGGTGGTGTGTTAGTGTGTGTTGTGCTGGTATCAGTGGATAAGACACAGCAGTGCCGATGGAGTTTTTAAACACCTCACTGTCACTGCTGGACTGAGAATAGTCCACCAACCAAAAATATATCCAGCCAACGGTGCCCCGTGGGCATCGTCTTGTGACCGCTGATGAAGATCTAGAAGATAACCAACTCAAACAGCAGCAATAGATGAGCGATCGTCTCTGACTTTACATCTACAAGGTGGACCAACTAGGTAAGAGTGTCTAATAGAGTGGACAGTGACTGGACATGGTATTTAAAAACTCTGATCCACTCACACCAGCACAACACACACTAACACACCACCACCATGTCAGTGTCACTGCAGTGCTGAGAATGATCCACAACCCAAATAATACCTGCTCTGTGGGGGTCCTGACCATTGAAGAACAGCATGAAAGGGGGGTAACAAAGCATGCAGAGAAACAGATGGACTACAGTCAGTGATTGTAGAACTACAAAGTGCTTCTATATGGTAAGTGGAGCTGATAAAATAGACAGTGAGTGTAGAAACAAGGAGGTGGTTTAAATGTTATGGCTGATCGGTGTATATATACATAATATTACAAATATTGGTAGTATTTTGTAATAAACCTGATGAAGTAATGTATTCAAATAAAAAATGTCTACATCTCAATCCTTGCCTTCCCAGTTTATTGTCCCACAGACAAGATTAAATATGCCTGGAAAATGATAGACACTATTGTGTTTTAAAACAAAAACAAAGCTGCTCAGGTGGCGCAGGTAAAACACGCTAGCACACCAGAGCTGACATTTTCTGTCAGCTGGGCTGGGTGGCTATGTGAACAACATTTGGCTGTTGTTCATCCAGAGAGGAAACAGCCAGATAGGGACCTCATAACTGATGCAATTACGAGCTCTGCTGGCTGATTGATGGCGTCTGCACAGAGTCTGGGGATAATGCGATCAGGGTGTGGCTCTCCGTGCACAAAGCTGATCCACATATGAACTCGCCTCGTGCAGGTTAAAAGATGCAGTCGGCTACTGCACACGTGTCAGAGGGGGCGTGTGTTAGTTCGCTCCCCTCAATCGGGGCAGGGGTCAGCACCAGTAGAGAGGAAGCATTATGCTATTGGGTAAAAATTGGACACGCTAAAAATCGGGAGAAAATGCATTAAAAAAACAATAATAAAACAACAACAGTAGGTTTAAATGTTTGAAGGTTCTTGGTGTGCTAGTTTGTGGTAAGGCATTTGAAGTGAATGAAATTTCCAGTGGACCCAAATTTCCTCGTGGCACCCCTGGAGACTGGGAGGCACTAAAGAGTAGTGTGTCATTAAAGGTTACCCTGTTGATAAATAACAGATTTAAATTAGTGAGACAGAAGAAATGGTCTATCTTAACTTGTGCATTTAATTCAGGTAAAATAGGGACGAATAAAACAGCAGCCAGGTGTGTTATGTTAATAAAGCATGGTTCAGATGAAAGATCTAATCAGTCAAGATATCTATCGTATTAGAATTCCTTTCAACTTCATCACTGCCAAACAGAAAAACAACCAGAGGCCACTGATGTCAATGTGAATTTTTTTGTTATTGCTCAGTTGTTTATTTGTGGACAGGCTAAATGGCTAAATAGGCTGCACTCATAATGGACTCCAATAAATCAACTAATACTGCAATCTTTTTCAATCAGATGGTTAAGCCATCAAAAAAATACAACAACAATTTACTCAATATTAGTCCCCAGCTTCACTCAGCTAAGGGAAATGTAAAATTTTGCATGAGGCTATGATTAAAATGTTATTTAAGACAAATCTTTTATTATTTATCGTTGTTTTCATTCACTAGTAAACAGGTTGTTACGAATAAAAGAAAAATATACACCGATCAGCCATAACATTAAAACATTGTTTCTACACTCACTGTCCATTTTATCAGCTCCACTTACCATATAGAAGCACTTTGTGGTTCTACAATTACTGACTGTAGTTCATCTGTTTCTCTGCATGCTTTGTTAGCCCCTTTTCATGCTGTTCTTCAATGGTCAGGACTCTCCCAGGACCACTACAGAGCAGGTATTATTCGGGTGGTGTATGATTCTCAGCACTGCAGTGACACTGACATGGTGGTGTGTTAGTGTGTGTTGTGCTGGTATGAGTGGATAAGACCCAGTAATGATGATGAAGTTTTTAAACAGCTCACTGTCACTGATGGACTGAGAATAGTCCACCAACCAAAAGTATATCCAGCCAACAGCGCCCCGTGGGCAGCATCCTGTGACCACTGGTGAAGGTCTAGAAGATGACCAACTCAAACAGAGCGATCGTCTCTGACTTTACATCTACAAGATTGACCAACTAGGTAGGAGTGTCTAATAGAGTGGACAGTGAGTGGACACGGTATTTAAAATCTCCAGCAGTGCTGCTGTGTCTGATCCACTCATACCAGCACAACACAGTGGAGCTGATAAATGGACAGCGAGTGTAGAAACAAGGAGGTGGTTTTAATGTTATGGCTGATCAGTGTATGTTTTCAGCAACATAAATTGACAAAACGTGCATCAAATCAAGCATGTAGCCATGCAGTCTCCACAGAGCTCAGTGACATGGAACTGTTAGATGATAGCACTTTTTTCATCTAATTTATCCTCCCTGCTAGAGCTGCTACAGTTAACTAATGGTGCTTTTATTTTAAAGTAAAAACCTCTACAAGCAACAGCACCTCAACCTCAACGTACGTTCAGACAGGCAGCCATTTTTAATTGGAGCTGTCGATTTCCAGCGACAGGAGACAGACTGAAATATAGCGAAGTGAAGTGGGTGGAGTCAGCGATGCAAATTAGGAGTATAGCGAAGTGGTGATTACCAATACAAATTGAGCTCTGTGTTAAGCGTTACATTATCTCTGCCAACATGAAACAGTTGGTTCCTACTATAGATGGAAAAGGAACACATTGTTGCAATGTCAAACGCAAATACACATAGAAGCAATAGTAAAGAACAAACACTGTTTTTTTGTCATGTTGACTGCACAGACAGTGATGCACTGCGCAGAGAAAAAATTTATAGATGATTGTTGTTCCTCCAGGATTTTTATTTTTACTGGGAACACATCCAGATTGTGGTCAAAACAGTGTGGGAAGATATCTAATTTGTGATCATTTTTTACACTCTGTATATACTAGTCAGTATCCACAAAGTTGAATCAGTTCATCTGGGCACAAGTTTGTTGTAGAGATACGTTTCGTCACACATCCAAGTGACTTCTTCAGTCTGAGATGGTGGTGAATACCCCATACCTTATATGCAGGCAATTTGCATAACGACAGAAGCCGGCCCATTGCATAACAATTACATCAATTACAATGGCCATGTGTGCCTTTCACATATGATTTGGGGTTTAGGGATGGTTGTTCCCTCTTCACATAGATTTGACTCCTTGACCTCCTTGTCAAGGATCTGCACATCTTCATCACTAAATGAGTGGCAGCTGTGCTGGCTTGCAGGTGAGTGTAAACCACAGAGTCCTGGCCAGATCTGTTTCGCCAGTGGCTGTTTCGTTTCTCCGAAGTACAGTTCCCCGCAACATTCCCGGCACCTAACAGCATACACTACATTACTCTGTTTGTGTCGAGGGAGCCAGTCCTTGGGGTGAACTAATTTCTTGCGTAGCATGTTTTGGGGTTTAAAAGCAACTGATATGCGGTGTTTGGAGAATATGCGTCTCAATTGTTCTGCTACTCCCGCCACATACGGAATCACCACTGGTTTGCGCTTAGACAGCGGGTGTCCTTCTCCTCCCTTCGATCCACTGGAGTACCTGGATTATAGAGCATGCATCAAGAGATACTAGTCAGTAAAGTACACTGTACTGTCATGGCATCATGGCCACAGAAGATGATGATGCTGTCAGTGTGAACACAGGGCAATGAGCAATTCAGGCAACAAGAAGTGAAAAATCGCTGCCAGTCTGAGCATTAAGTCAGATCAGTTCGTGTGGAAGGTTGTAGAACGTTTGTAGCTATTTTTCCTTAAGGGCATCACTAATTGAATTTTCATACAACTGTGATTAGCAAATGTATTTGTGTTTTTGGTCTTTTAATCCCTCTGTTCTTCTATTTAGCTATTGCTAATCCCTACCTGCTTTCTGATTGTCCTCTGTACACATCCATTAATCCATTAAGAGGGTCAGGACTTGTCATGTCATTGAGTAGATCAGTGCACTTGGAAAAGTGTGCTTATCCCCACTTTTAATGGCTTAAGCATGATGATACCTTGTACAGAATACAGAGATGGTTTAATGTAAAATAATTCAACCTGACCTCAGCCACATTCAATACTTTTAAGAATGATTTAAATATTGATCAGTAGTCCAGCATTAGTGATCAAGTTTAGTTACTCGGCTTACATTTAAGTACAAATGAAACTAAAGCCTTACAGCAGAGATTCTAAATCTTTTTGGCTTGTGAAATTATTTATTTATTTACTAAGTTTAATAATTTATTTTAAAGTTTGATAATCCTCACAAATCAGACCCCAATTAATGATCAAATCAAGGATGCACATTATACCTTCAACTGCGCTCCCATACACATTTGTGCAACCAGTGAATTTTGTCTGATAAAGCCAAACCTAAGCATATATATATATGTGTGTGTGTGTGTGTGTGTGTGTGTGTCATGACATTAAAACCACCTCTTTGTTTCCACACTCACTGTCCATTTTATCAGCTCCACTTACAATATTGAAGCACTTTGTAGTTCTACAATTACTGACTGTAGTCCATCTGTTTCTCTGCAAGCTCTGTTAGCCCCCTTTCATGCTGTTCTTCAGTGGTCAGTACTTTCCCAGGACCACTACAGAGCAGGTGTTATTTAGGTGGTGGATCATTCTCAGCACTGCAGTGACACTGACATGGTGGTGGTGTGTTAGTGTGTGTTGTGCTGGTATGAGTGGATCAGACACAGCAGTACTGCTGGAGTTTTTAAACACCTCCCTGTCACTGCTGGACTGAGAATAGTCCACCAACCAAAATATCCAGCCAACAGCTCCCTGTGGGCAGAGCAATAGATGAGCGATCGTCTCTAACTTTACATCTACAAGGTGGACCAACTAGGTAGGAGTGTCTAATAGAGTGGACAGTGAGTGGACATGGTATTTAAAAACTCCAGCAGCGCTGCTGTGTCTGATCCACTCATACCAGCACAACACAACACACTAACATACCACCACCATGTCATTGTCACTGCAGAATGATCCATCACCTGTAGTAATACCTGCTTTGTCATGGTCCTGTGGGGGTCCCGACCATTGAAGAACAGAGTAAAAGGAGATTAAAAAAGTATGTAGAGAAACAGATGGACTACAGTTACAAAGTGCTTCTATATGGTAAGTGGAGCTGATAAAACAGACAATGAGTGTAGAAACAAGGAGGTGGTTTTAATGTTATGGCTGATCAGTGTTTTTATATATATATATATATATATATATATATATATATATATATATATATATATATATATATATATATATATATATATAGTGTATCACAAAAGTGAGTACACCCCTCACATTTCTGCAAATATTTCATTATATCTTTTCATGGGACAACACTATAGACATTAAACTTGGATATAATTTAGAGTAGTCAGTGTACAGCTTGTATAGCAGTGTATATTTACTGTCTTCTGAAAATAACTCAACACACAGCCATTAATGTCTAAATAGCTGGCAACATAAGTGAGTACACCCCACAGTGAACATGTCCAAATTGTGCCCAAACGTGTCGTTGTCCCTCCCTGGTGTCATGTGTCAAGGTCCCAGGTGTAAATGGGGAGCAGGGCTGTTAAATTTGGTGTTTTGGGTACAATTCTCTCATACTGGCCACTGGATATTCAACATGGCACCTCATGGCAAAGAACTCTCTGAGGATGTGAGAAATATAATTGTTGCTCTCCACAAAGATGGCCTGGGCTATAAGAAGATTGCTAACACCCTGAAACTGAGCTACAGCATGGTGGCCAAGGTCATACAGCGGTTTTCCAGGACAGGTTCCACTCGGAACAGGCTTCGCCAGGGTCGACCAAAGAAGTTGAGTCCACGTGTTCGGCGTCATATCCAGAGGTTGGCTTTAAAAAATAGACACATGAGTGCTGCCAGCATTGCTGCAGAGGTTGAAGACGTGGGAGGTCAGCCCGTCAGTGCTCAGACCATACGCCGCACACTGCATCAACTCGGTCTGCATGATCGTCATCCCAGAAGGAAGCTGACGCACAAGAAAGCCAGCAAACAGTTTGCTGAAAACAAGCAGTCCAAGAACATGGATTACTGGAATGCCCTGTGGTCTGACGAGACCAAGATAAACTTGTTTGGCTCAGATGGTGTCCAGCATGTGTGGCGGCGCCCTGGTGAGAAGGACCAAGACAACTGTATCTTGCCTACAGTCAAGCATGGTGGTGGTAGCATCATGGTCTTGGGCTGCATGAGTGTTGCTGGCACTGGGGAGCTGCAGTTCATTGAGGGAAACATGAATTCCAACATGTACTGTGACATTCTGAAACAGAGCATGATCCCCTCCCTTCGAAAACTGGGCCTCATGGCAGTTTTCCAACAGGATAACGACCCCAAACACAACCTCCAAGATGACAACTGCCTTGCTGAGGAAGCTGAAGGTAAAGGTGATGGACTAAACCCAATTGAGCACCTGTGGCGCATCCTCAAGTGGAAGGTGGAGGAGTTCAAGGTGTCTAACATCCACCAGCTCCGTGATGTCATCATGGAGGAGTGGAAGAGGATTCCAGTAGCAACCTGTGCAGCTCTGGTGAATTCCATGCCCAGGAGGGTTAAGGCAGTGCTGGATAATAATGGTGGTCACACAAAATATTGACACTTTGGGCACAATTTGGACATGTTCACTGTGGGGTGTACTCACTTATGTTGCCAGCCATTTAGACATTAATGGCTGTGTGTTGAGTTATTTTCAGAAGACAGTAAATCTACACTGCTATACAAGCTGTACACTGACTACTCTAAGTTATATCCAAGTTTCATGTCTATAGTGTTGTCCCATGAAAAGATATAATGAAATATTTGCAGAAATGTGAGGGGTGTACTCACTTTTGTGATACACTGTATATATATATATATATATATATATATATATATATATATATACAGTGTATCACAAAAGTGAGTACACCCCTCACATTTCTGCAGATATTTAAGTATATCTTTTCATGGGACAACACTGACAAAATGACACTTTGACACAATGAAAAGTAGTCTGTGTGCAGCTTATATAACAGTGTAAATTTATTCTTCCCTCAAAATAACTCAATATACAGCCATTAATGTCTAAACCACCGGCAACAAAAGTGAGTACACCCCTTAGTGAAAGTTCCTGAAGTGTCAATATTTTGTGTGGCCACCATTATTTCCCAGAACTGCCTTAACTCTCCTGGGCATGGAGTTTACCAGAGCTTCACAGGTTGCCACTGGAATGCTTTTCCACTCCTCCATGACGACATCACGGAGCTGGCGGATATTCAAGACTTTGCGCTCCTCCACCTTCCGCTTGAGGATGCCCCAAAGATGTTCTATTGGGTTTAGGTCTGGAGACATGCTTGGCCAGTCCATCACCTTTACCCTCAGCCTCTTCAATAAAGCAGTGGTCATCTTAGAGGCGTGTTTGGGGTCATTATCATGCTGGAACACTGCCCTGCGACCCAGTTTCCGGAGGGAGGGGATCATGCTCTGCTTCAGTATTTCACAGTACATATTGGAGTTCATGTGTCCCTCAATGAAATGTAACTCCCCAACACCTGCTGCACTCATGCAGCCCCAGACCATGGCATTCCCACCACCATGCTTGACTGTAGGCATGACACACTTATCTTTGTACTCCTCACCTGATTGCCGCCACACATGCTTGAGACCATCTGAACCAAACAAATTAATCTTGGTCTCATCAGACCATAGGACATGGTTCCAGTAATCCATGTCCTTTGTTGACATGTCTTCAGCAAACTGTTTGCGGGCTTTCTCGTGTAGAGACTTCAGAAGAGGCTTCCTTCTGGGGTGACGGCCATGCAGACCAATTTGATGTAGTGTGCGGCGTATGGTCTGAGCACTGACAGGCTGACCCCCCACCTTTTCAATCTCTGCAGCAATGCTGACAGCACTCCTGCGCCTATCTTTCAAAGACAGCAGTTGGATGTGACGCTGAGCACGTGCACTCAGCTTCTTTGGACGACCGACGCGAGGTCTGTTCTGAGTGGACCCTGCTCTTTTAAAACGCTGGATGATCTTGGCCACTGTGCTGCAGCTCAGTTTCAGGGTGTTGGCAATCTTCTTGTAGCTTTGGCCACCTTCATGTAGCGCAACAATTCGTCTTTTAGGATCCTCAGAGAGTTCTTTGCCATGAGGTGCCATGTTGGAACTTTCAGTGACCAGTATGAGAGAGTGTGAGAGCTGTACTACTAAATTGAACACACCTGCTCCCTATGCACACCTGAGACCTAGTAACACTAACGAGTCACATGACATTTTGGAGGGAAAATGACAAGCAGTGCTCAATTTGGACATTTAGGGGTGTAGTCTCTTAGGGGTGTACTCACTTTTGTTGCCGGTGGTTTAGACATTAATGGCTGTATATTGAGTTATTTTGAGGGAAGAATAAATTTACACTGTTATATAAGCTGCACACAGACTACTTTTCATTGTGTCAAAGTGTCATTTTGTCAGTGTTGTCCCATGAAAAGATATACTTAAATATCTGCAGAAATGTGAGGGGTGTACTCACTTTTGTGATACACTGTATATTAGGGCTGTCAAACGATTAAAATTTTTAATCGCGATTAATCTCAGAATTTCATATAGTTAATCGCGATTAATCGCATTAAAAAAAATCTGTGTAAATGTTATAGAAAACAAGGATTTTTAAGTGAAATGTTACAATTAAAATGGTGAACACATTTTATGCTAAATGTACTGATGTTAAAAACTGCTGGGACAAGAGAAAACTGTAAGGGAGTTTTATTTACTCACATACTAGGCAGTAAATGTCAGATTGTAGGTTAGAATTTCTCCATCAGCAAACATTGTAGATCAGCGGTGCTTTAGGTGGGATAAGGCGTAGTTATTGTATCAGACTTGTCTGTGGTTGTATCGTGACGATGGTTTGATGGACGTTTCTACACGAAGTGAGTGTGTTTTGACCCTTTGGGGCTTCCATAGTTCATGAACTAACGTGCTCGACTCAGCTTTCCGGTATTCGGTACAGAAGAAGAAGTTAATTAAGTGTAATAAAGTGTTCTGCTCCCGACAACTTGTGAATATAGCGTGTATTTATTTCTTTATTATGCAAGTGCATCACTACCACGATCGGTTACATTATGTTAACAAACCGCAAATGAAAAACGGTGGCAAGTCCGACATTAAAACGTTTGTTCTACCAGTCAAGTGTCAACATGAACTAGAATTTGCGTTAATGGCACTAATTTTTTTAATCGCGTTAAATTGAGGTCGCGTTAATGCGTTATTATCGCGTTAACTTCGACAGCCCTAATATATATATATATATATAAACACTAAGATAACGCGAAGATGCCTGACCAGCTGGTAGCACTGCTGAGATTTGAACCCCAGATATCAGTGGTAGTGGGCTGTTTTTGCACTAATTATTGTAAGAAATAAACAAAAATATATAAATAAATCTAGAATTGTATATTATACATTTAGTAAATTGATGAATGATTTACTGAAAGCACAGTGTGACTCTACATATATAACAAGAATATCTGTGTACCTCTGGAAGGTAAAATAAGGTCGCTTAAAAGCGCACATGATTTAGTGAGGGCGCATGATTTAGTGACGGCTGCTCCCCTCAGTCAGTGCAGGCGTGGTGGAGTTGAAATCAGGAAATAGAAACAACAAGACTGAGAGATAAAACATGCAAAAAATTTAGTTGTTGCTTTACAGCCATGACCCAAAAGCTGGAAAATAGCTTTCCAGCCCAAATAGCTGTTAAAGCCCAGGGTCTTGGGTGTGATGTTTAAGTGTCCGGTGTCCTTTCCAAATGTTTTATGAGTTTACTTGATAGCTTGTGAGGTTGGCCTGCTTGCTTTGAGACTGTTAAGTAACCAGGAGTGTGTATTTCAGCATTACATAAACCTTTGAGCCTATATGAGCCTATACTCGCCAAATGCAACAAAGGGAGTTCACTGGCTGATCCAATCTCTTAAAAACTCCTGTCTCCACTCTCTCTGAGACACAGACATGCTCCAGCTGTGAACTCAGATTGGTCTCCAGCCAGCACACATACTTAAATCAACTCTGGAAGGGTAAACACCACTCTCTCGCCCTCGAGTCTTGCTAAATTACAGCCTTACAGCCAAGTGGGCTTACTGCAGGCCATTTCCAGGTCACAATGCTATTGCTACGGTTTGAGTTTGAACATGTAATAGCCGTTTCAAGTATTCGAGACATTCCAAAAATCTAAGCGTAATGATTGTTTTGCTTGTCCGTGAGCATGGGTGCATTTGCCTGCAGGGTATAAGACAGAGTGGGGGGAGTATCCACACATCTGTTTAACATTCAAGCATGCTGACAGCCACATGATCTCTCTCTCATCCCAGCTGGAACCAAAACACACCCTCATAAAGGATTTTGGGAGCTTTATCTGCACTGGGTGGGTCCTACATTAAGAATGCACATATGTTAAATCCCAAACACAAATCATTATGTCAATATCAGGGAAAGATTTGGAATCTGATAAAGTTTGAGATAGGAAGCTACATTAATCAAATGTTTGTCCATGGTCGGTTTTATTTGGCAAATTTATAATGACTAGGGTGGCTTGGTAGCTTGGTGGGTAGCACTGTTGCCTCCCAACAAGAAGAGTCTGGGTTTGATTCCTAGGTGGAGCAATTTGGGTCCTTTCTGTGTACTGTTTGTTCTCTCTGTGTCTGTATGGGTTTCCTCCGGGAGCTCCGGTTTCCTCCTACAGTCCATAGTTGTGTAAGTCAGGTGAAAAGCTTATATGCACACAAGGACCCTGACATGCGTCTGGTAAAATCTCAGCCAGCTCAATCATTTCCACTATCCACACTGTTCCAGTAAGTTTTGCCAAGTGGTGAGAATGTCTCAGGAAAAGAGGCTTAAGTTTTTATGAGTACTACAGCTGAACATTAGTGTGTCTTTGTGTCAAGCCTCCAGTAAGTACCACAAAGTACTTAGTTTCCAATATTTCCCTCTGTTGCGGAAACCAGGCGAAAATGGAGTGCCTCCACAGGGAGAGCTTTACAGTCGGTCCGCATACCCGCATTTGTAGCCGCATCTTAAAAAAGAGGATGTTCAGGAGCCAGGGTCCGAGACAGGACAACAGCTGTTAAAGGAGGGAGCGGTTCCAGCATTGTTCGAGTTGTTTGATTTCTCCGTCCCACTTTCAAGACCGCGGGTTTGGGAGTGGAGAAAGCGACTGGCGGAGGATGGCACACCTGTCGAGGAGGTTGAGTCTCTAAGGGAGAAGATCCTCCAGCTGAAAAAAACAAATCCAGATGCTTACTCTGAAGCAGTGGTTTTTTGACAAGGTATGATGTTCAGCAGGCTTAGATTAAAAGTATATGCTCTAAAGTATGCTTACAGACATGTCCACTTATCCTTATTACAATTTAATAGCTAATTAATCACATTTTGTTTTTCCCCTAACTAAGCACATAATGAAGGCTAATGTATGAGAGATCTTCAAAAAGTTTCCGCACATTCATATTTCCGTTGGAAACAGTGAGGGTGGGAGGAGTATAATTGGTTGTGTCTGAGAGACTGAGAGAGCTTATAGTCCGGATGTAGTGCCATCTGATTTCCACCTTTTTGGAATGCTCAAAGAAGCTTTAAGGAGAAGAAGATTTTCATGTGATGATGATGTGAAAGCAGAGGTGCATCAGTGGCTACGCGCTCAACCAAAAATATTTTTGCTGATGGCATTAAAATGGTATGACACTAAGAAAAATGCATCGCAAAGGAAGGTGACTATGTAGAAAAGTAATGTCATTTGTTTTTAACATTCCTAATAAGTAGAGTTAAAAAAGTGCGGAAACTTTTTGAAGAACCCTCATATATATTTGTAATGCTGCCAAGTACGTTTAAAGTAGACACTAATACAAGTTTTAAATTTAACAGTATCACTACGTTAACATTGGCAAGTAAACAAACGGGGGTGCTGGAGCCTATCCCAGCTTTTCAATGGGCACAAGGCACACAGTAACACCCTGGACGGGGTGCCAGTCCATCGCAGTGCAGACACACATACACACACCCATTCACTTATAGGGCAATTCAGTGTCTCCAATTTACCTGGTAGATAGCAAACTATGAAAGAACTCTATATTATATATAACGCTATATTTTCTTTTGAAACTAGGGCCAATCAGGGTGGCATGGTGGCACAGTGGGTAGCATTGTTGCCTCAGAGCAAAAAAGGGACTAGGTTTAATATTACATACTGACCCTTTCTGTGTGGAGTTTGCATGTTCTCCATATGTCCGTGTGGGTTTGGTCCTGGTGCATCTGTTTCTTCCCAAAGTCCAAAGACATGCAGTCAAGTCAATTGGTGATACTAAAAATTGTTTGTATGTGTTTGTGTGTACCCTGTGATGGACTGATGACCTGTCTAGGGTGTACCTTACCTTTCACCCACTGAATTGAACCCACTGTGAACCTGACTAGGATAAAGAGGTGGTAAAATAATGAATGAATGAATGAATGAATGAATGAATAGTCCTATCATTTAGTCACAGAACACTTGCAGAAACCATTGCTATCATGTCCCTTGTACACCTATGTAAATCCTTGACTACAGTACATCTGCACTCATTTAATGGGATAGCACAAAGAATAAGGTACTAGAAATCTAAAGGTTGTTTGTTTAAAACCCACCACTGCTAAGTTCATACTGTTTGGCCCTTCAGTAAGCTCCTTAACCCTAATTTGCTTGAATTGTATTCTGTTACAATTCTAAATTGCACTGGATTAAAAGTGTGTGCTGCATGCTGCTGTAAATGATATCGTAACAGCACCATTATGGTATATTAGTATGTAATCTATACTCACTACAGTACTGCTTGTGGAACGCAGATGCTTGTAAGCTACTGTCAGTCATGGATACTTGATATGAAAACTAAAAGCCAGTAAAACAGGTTTAAAAATGACATTTCAGTTTATCATTTAACCACATGTTATTTTAATCTAGAATTGATAGTGTAAACAAATATAAATGAATTCTTCAGCTTTAATTAGGGCTTGTGAACAACACTTGTGCTATCTGACACTTGTGCTGTAGGACAAAAGAATTGGAGAACAGCCACACCAAATGTGTTAAACCAGGGACCTCGCTTTCTGCTCACGGGCAATGTCAATGAATTAATGCACATAATTAAGTAATACACATGCATAACCAGGCTTCCTTTTTATTACCTTTACAAAAATCTTTGCTTTGTCTCTTTGTCATTGTGAAGGTACAAGGGTTCTTTAAAAAGTTTCCACACTTTTTTAAACTCTATTTATTAAGAATTTTTAAACACAAATGACATCACTTTTGTACAGTCACCTTTCGATGCATTTATCCCAGCGTCGTACCAACTTTTTAATGCCATCAGCAAAAAAAATGTTTTTGGTTGAGAATGTAACCACTGATGCACTGCTGCTTTCACATCATCATCACATGAAAATCTTCTTCCCCTTAAAGCTTCTTTGAGTGGTCCAAAAAGGTGGAAATCAGATGGCGTTAAACTCTTTCTCAGTCTCTCAGACATGACCAGTTAATAAAAAGTGCGGAGACTTTTTAAAGATCCCTCGTATTAACCTTAACGCAGTGTTGCTCAGCCTTAAAAACCTTAGAAAGTTTCCTTAATTTGGAGATAATGACTTTTATTGTGGTTCAGCGGTGTCATACAATTTTAGAAATGGCTTTGTAACCTTTTTCTGACAGATATGCATTGTTGCTGTTTGATTGCTTAATCTTGATGATAGTGTTCAAGATGAGTGAAATTTTACAGAGCTGCTGAAACCGAAATTGGTCAAATGAGTGAAGAGAGCAAGACTGTCACACGTCCCCTCCGACATGTGCGCAGTAGCCGACTGCATCTTTTGACCTGCACGAGGCAAGTTCATATGCAGATCAGCTTTGTTCATGGAGAGCCACACCCTGATCAACGCATTATTTCTCGACTCTGTGCAGGCGCCATCAACCAGCCAGCAGAGGTCGTAATCCTGCTTGTCCTACCCTAATCATTCTTAATGCAGCCGCCCAGCTGGATGAAAGAGCTGAGATTCGATACAATGTATTCGAAATCCCAGCTCTGATGTGCTAGCGTGTTTTACCGCTGCGCCACCTGAGTGGCCTTTGGTCTGATTTGTGTAATGTTACACTTCGTTTTATGATCTGAAATCATTTAGTGTGACAAATATGCAAAAACAAAGATTACAATAAATTAAGAAATCTGAAATATGTTTATAGAGCAGAATCAAATTAATTAAATTAAAAAAGTAATTAAAAGTTAATTAATTTCAGCAGTCGTGTGTAATACTACATTCTTTGTTATATGTAGAAACAGACAACAGATGCTGCTGTATTTACATGGTTTTCAGGTTTTTGTGGGGTTTTTTTTTTCTGTTTTTGTGTTTAAAAAGAATAAATCTTGAGTATTTCACTTTGACCCACTACAGACAAACAGTGAGCAAAATTATTCCTCAAATGTGACTGAAAATCCCTGAAACCATATTGTGACCACAAAGATCCACACAATGTTTAGTCTTCCTCAAGTTCAAAACACAGTCTGATTGTCCACAGTACAACATTCACCAATCTGCAGATTTGGGAAATATCAAACTGCCTTTTTACTGAACATTTACTTATAATTTCTATCTCACAAGACATTTTTGTGCTGCTGTAATATGTGACATAACCCCTGAGATTAATAAAGCTATCTGTGTCTGCCTGCCTGTCTATCGATCCCTCAATACCATGTAATGAAAAAATGTATCATGATTTACGTCCTTTTTAAAATCTTTCATATTTTAAGACCTTTTAAACTTTGAATCTCATAAATTTATTAACCTTTAGCAAAATTATTTTCTGCATGCTTTAGAAACCTGCTTTGTTTACTAGAAATGTCTCACTCAATTTACTTATGGTAAGATGGTCGGTGAGAACAACCACATCGGATAGTCATATCCAATCATACCCAGATTCTGCTTCTTTTAACCTACTAGTTTCTGGTACACACAGTGATTAGTATCACATATGGAGAGTCACACACTGATCTCCATTATTCCCCTGCTCTGTGCATGCACTTTTGACTAGCCAGCAGAGACCGCAATTGCAGCAGTAATGAGGAATCTCTTTGGCCCTCCTGCCCTCAGGCATAACCAATCATGTCTGTGTAGGCACCCAGTCAGCTGATAACAGAGCTTGGGATCTCATCTAAGCAGTGATCAATCAGCGCATTTAATCAATGCACCACCTGAGCACCCCAGCTTTAAGTAATTTTTACAATTAATAGTTTGTTTCATGTTATTTTAATTGACTAGCTTAATCTTGGTCAGGGTAGAGAGCACAATGCAGAAATACAGAGCACATGGCAGGAATACCGTGAACAGAGAGCAAACCCATTGCAGAGCTTCTGTCATCTCCCCCCTCAGGCACAGCTAATTATGTAGACACTCAGTCTGCTAATGGCACCACTGAGATTCGATCTCGGACCAGATCTCAGCAGTAAAGGGCTAGTGGAACATATCACTATGCCACTCAAGCTCCCTTCAAAACCAATATTTTTGCCTTATTTGTATTTATTTATGTATTTATTTTTGATCTCTGCTCATATGTGATTAACATCATATATTTATTAGTTACCGTTCTGGAAAAATAAAATATAAAACACTGGTTCAGCATTTCTTAAGTCTGGTTACCCAAAATTTACAGCAAAACAGGACAAGCATTATCAGAATGCAGATCAAAATCCACCAGGACTTATAATTAGAAAAGTGGCCATCTGGGCTTTCAGAGACGTCCATTTGTTTTTAAAAGGATATTGATTGGTGCTGAGCATTAAGCAGATCTGTGAGAGATCTAAATGCTTCCACCACCACAACGTGCATTTCCTGTTGTTTCGATACATGCCTTTAATTATTTGCAGAGAGGCAGGATGGACAGAAACTGCTGAGTTCAGAAAACAGGTTTTTTTTTTCAATATAGAAGGGGCTAGTAAAATGCCACATTTACATTATTTAGTTCAGTTTATTTTAAATGTACTGGTGGGAGGAATTTTACATGGGTATAGGGTAGTGGTAGCTCTGTGGTTAATTCAATGCTTTTTTTCTATTGAAAAAAGTATGTTCCTATAATTTAGTCACGGAAATGCACAGTTTGCAGAAATCACTGCTACCATATATGTAAACCCTTGACTTCAAGTGCACTTTTTTATAAGGTTAGAGAATAAGGTCTCGGATAAGTAATGTTGTTTTGCTCTTTGGGTCACTATGTTGAGTCTTAATACTATTTTTTAAACCCTCTGAAAAGTACAGTGTAGTGTGGTGTAGAAAGTTATTGACTGTGTATAAAAATAGTCATGAGTGCAGCTCCAAGTCTAAAAAACAAGCAAAAGAATCTGAAACAACACTTTTTGAAAAAGATGTCATGTGATTACTTTGCTCAACAACTCAACACTCTGAGTTTATCGATTATGCTTTAGTTTTAACCCAGTTGACTTTGTTTTTATGTTTATAAGGTGAATAGCTAGTTGGAATTGTGAAGAAGGCCCTATGTGAAAATAAATTTCCCCCTTAGCTACTAAATCAACCAAATTCAATTGATAGTTTAATTTCACTTGAATCTACACATCACCTAATTTGAACTTGTCTGGCACTGTGAAGCAGGCTAGAAAGTCTCAAAAAGCAGCACATGCCACATTTCAAAGAGATTCAAACACAGATACCAAACAATTGAATTCTAACAGTCTGGGGAGGGTTACAAAACCATTACTAAGGCTCTGGGACTCCAGCAAAACACAGTAAGAGTCATTATCAACAAATGGAGAAAACTTGGAACAGTAGTGAACCCTCCCAGGTGTGTCCAGCCTAAAGAATTATCAAGAATGCATTGACGACTCATGCAGGAGGTTACAAAAGAACCCAGACAAACATCTAAAGAATTTCAGGCCTCACTTGCCTCAGTTAAGGTCCATGTATACAACAATAAGAAAGACACAAGGCAAATATGGCATCCATAAGAGCATTGCAAGGTGCAAACCACTGCTGACTAACAGGAACACAAAGGTTTATCTGGCATTTGACAAAAAAAAAAATGGGACCAACAAATGGGACCAGTTTTTGAAAGACTTTGGTCCTGTTACATCTGATGTAAAGCTAACACAGTATTCCACAATAAGAACATCATACCAACAGTCAAACATGGTGGTGGTAGTGTGATGGTCCCGGACTTCTTATAACTGATGGAAGCACAAATTCCGCTCTCTATTAGAAAATCCTATTGGAGAATGTCTGTCTGACAGTTTGTAACTTAAAACTCAAGTGCCATTGAATCTTGCAGCAGGACAATGATCAGAAGCACACAGGCAAATTCACCTCTGGATGGTTCAAAACAAACAAAATGAAGGTTTTGGAGAGGTCGAACCAAAGTCCTGACTTGAATCTCATTGCAATGCTGTGGCAAAACATTTAAATGACAGCTCATGCTCAAAAACCCTCCAATGTAGATGAATTATACCAATTCTGCAAAGACACAAAGTTAAAGACTCATCACTTGCTATCACAAACTTTTGATTGCAGTTGTTACTGCCAAGGATGGCACAACCAGTTATTAAGTTCAGGTCTTGAATAAGGTTTTGAATAAATCTTTATCTTCAATAAATTCAGAGCGACTTACAGAAGTGCTTCCGTAGTAAACATTACCTTACTCTAGTTTAAGTAAACAACAGTCCAAAAACACAAATCTGCTAAAACCTGTTAGAACCAAAGTGCTTTTTTTTTTTAAATAAATGAAATAGTTGGAAGATATGAAACATTTAAACGTATATAAATTGATAAATTACGCTGGCTCACTATCTTTGTGATCTAGGGTTCAAATCCTCAACAGTGCTATTGGCTAGTGGAGCATCTGCATACAGAACTGATTGGCTATGTCCGAGGGGGGTAGATACAATTTTAGAGATGCAATTCACCAGAATTATATGTCTTTGGACAGTGAGAGAAAACCAGAGCTCCTGGGGGAAGGGAGGAGAATATACAACTCCAAACAGCAGGAACCCAGACCACTCCACCTGATACTCAAACCCAGGACCTTCCCACTAAGCCAGCATATTGCCCTATAATCATGTGTAACAAATAACATAGCAAAGGGGATTCAGCTGGGGATTGAACCCAGGACCTTCTTGCTGTGAGGTGACAGTGCTACCCACTTAGCCACTGTGCCGCCCCAAAGGTTTAGTAAATTACTTTTTAGTTATTTGAATGAATAACCCCCTTGCTTTTTGAGGTAATCATATATTGTATTTTACTTGATGTTACTTTAAACACTTCAGATTCAATGTACTCAAGGTTTGATCAATCATTTAGTATTTTTATTTTTATTTATTTTGTCCAAATACAGACTTGACAAATTGCATATAAGCATGATATTAAGATTGTGAAAGGAACTCCTTTAAGTTAAAGGTTTAGTAATCATCATTACTGCAACAGGTTTGAAAAATAATATAAAAATAAAATATCTGCTGTTTTGTGAGTATGAAAAATAAGAGACATCATTTTTTAATTTTAACATCTGCTTGAATCTAAACTAGAAAAGGTGGGCATGCTGGCGTAGTGGATAGCGCTGAAGGGTCAATTAAGGTCTGGGTTTACTGTGTGGAGTTTGCATGTTCTCCCTGTGTCTGTGTGGGTTTCATACAGGGGCTCCTTTTTCCTCCTAAAGACAAACAGCCAGGCCAAAAAGAAGTGATTTCCCTACACCCCCTAAGACCATACAAATTGTGGCTTGGCTGTTCTTACAGGCCCCTAAATTCAAACATTTGAGTGAGTGTGTGTCCAGGATTGACCAGTTGCGAAAAAAAATAAAAAAATAAACTAAGATGTTTTACACAATTTATATTACAAGCTGTGTCAGTGGCTTGGTTGTATAGTTGCAAATCATATCTAGTGTAGAGGAGAAGCAAAACAACACTGTTAATCTTGTTCTGACATGTGTTAATATATGCCTGGCTTTCTAGAAGTGTCCTTTAATATTTTACAAGCAATCCTGTTTACATGATCTAGCCTGAATAAAGGTTTTAAGAAGGAACTAAATATGATCACAACCTGCACTTATATTTAGAAACATCCTTCACTAGTGTACATCGCATTGTGTGCTCTGGTCAAACAGAGGCTATGATTTTTGACACTTGATAACAGCGCTGTTGTGTCTGAATAAAAGCCTGACAGCATCTCTTTGTTTGTGGCCTTTGAAAGAAGTCACATCAATGGCAGTGAGTTTTCACCTGTCATCTCCTGCTGCTCCCTGAAGCTTTCCTTTGAGATGTAACATGCTAAATATGGATTGCAGCTAAACTGAGCGCTGTGCTACAAAACTTGAACCTGCATTTTTCTTTCACCTCACAACCACCCCTATTTTGTTGACAGTCACTGGGGACTTGTTAAGGCTCACCGAAAAATCCTCTAAGCTTAAAAAATGGGGCACTGCATGGTGCTGTAACGGAGATTTGTTGGTATGTCTGCAACATGCAGAAGTAAGCTTTCCTGGATAATCCACAATTTAAAACAGCTATGATTAAAACATAAAGGAATAAATAAATAAAATTAAAAATGTAGCCAGAGTATCAGTAACGCCCCGTTGCTGCTGATTATAAAAAGGTAATAATGACATTAACAGTATGCCATACACAAAGTCTTATGAGGGCACACTTGCAGTGAGGTTAATTGGAGATACTTAAATTTCCCTGTGTTTGTCTGTGTGAAGAACTGGCAACCTGTCCAGGGTGTTTCCTGCCTTTAGCCCAGTGAATTATTTCCACCATGACCCTAAATAGGATAAAGTGGTGGTAAAACAGACAATAAATGAATGAATTATTACAGTCAAGCCAGAAAGTCTGCACACCCCTTTCACCTTCTCCACGTTTTATTACGTTACAGACTCATTCTAAAATAGATTGAGTTTATTTTTTGTCACAAAATTCTACACAAAATAGCCCATAATGACAAAGTGAAAGCAGGTTTTTAGACATTTGTATTAAATTATGAAAGATCAAAATGTAAAATATCATATGTACACAAGTGTGCACACCCTTTGATATGACCCCCAAAAGTGAGCTGAGGTGCATTTTGTTTTGACTGATACTGCTTGAGACGTTTCTACAATATAATTGGAGTCCACCTGTGGTAAATTCAATTGATTGGACATGATTGCGCCAACACCTGCCTATATAAGGTCCCACAGTTTACAGTGTATATCACAGCAGACTCCAAGCCACGGGTTCAAAGGATTTATCTGCAGACCTCAGAATGGAAGCTACTCAATAGTAAAAGGCATGATGTGGGGATGTTTTTCAGCAGCAGGACCGGGGTGACTAGTCCTGATAGAGGGAAAGATTAATGCAGCTAAGTACACCGAGATCCTCAAAGAAAACTTGCTCCAGAACACTCTGGACCTCAGACTGAGGCAAAGGTTTACCTTCCAACATGACAATGACCCGAAGCACACAGCCAAGATAACAAAGGAGTGGCTTCGGAGAAAGTCTGTGAATGTCCTTGAGTGACCTAGCCAGAGCCCAGACCTGAATCCCATCAAACATCTATGGAAGGAGCTGAAAATGGCTGTGCACAGACGCTCCCCATCCAAGCTGACGGAACTTGCAAGGATATGCCAAGAGGAATGGGCAAAAATGTCCAGAAACAAGTGTGCCAAGTTTGTAGCTTCTTTCCCAAGACGCCTTGAAGCTGTAATTGCTGCCAAAGGTGCATCAACCAAGTATTAGGCCAAGGGTGTTTACAGATATGTAACCTTTAAATAAACCATTTTTTTTTCAGTAAAATAAAATTGCATATTTTCTAAACCCTGTTTTCTCTTGATAATGATTGGCAATTGTGTGTAGAGGTTTGAGGCAAAAAAAGAACTCAATCTATTTTAGAATGAGTCTGTAAAGTAATAAAACGTGGAGAAGGTGAAAGGGGTGTGCAGACTTTCCGGCTTGACTGTAAATAAATAAATGAACAAATTAATTAATTAAAGTTTCAAATTAGGAATTAAAATTGCAAAGAAAATGCAATTTACTTAGTGCTAATAGATTTTAATTTTATCCACCTATTAGTAATGGGTGTGGCTAAAACACCTGAACTTAATAATTATGAGAGGGTGTAGGGGTGTACATACTTGTGGCCATGTAGTATAAGTGACAAGTGTATGCAGCAGGAGTAAACCATGTAAACTACTATATTTATTTCAAAGCTAACCAATATCCAGCTTCTAACCTTAATTGGCTCTGATATAAAAAGTAAAATCGATGAACAGAAGAAAAATATGGACATGGAGGAGATTTTGCAAATGAGAGGGGTAAGAAACAAAGTATGATTGTGATGAAGATGGTAAAAGTAGGAATGAAGGGGAAATGTTCAAACACTTCTGAAGCTCCCCCCCCCACCGCTGCCTCTTGTCAGGTGTGGGAAAGCAGATGAAAGTGGGCCATGATGCCCTTTGATCCAGCTTTTTGTGTGCTAACCACATGGCATTGCCAATGCTGCTCTCCAGCTGCAGGCCTTTGAGTGGGTCCTCCACCCGCCCACGCTGCCAGTCTTCATGCCAACCTGCTCCCTGTTTCCTAAGGCCATTTTGAAGTGGATGAAGACTACATCCACTCCTATACACTCACACATTTACCCTGTCTTGAGAATCTTCCCACAGCGCTGGGACTCTGGGTACCTCATTAAAGGTGGCATCTGCATTCAAGAGCAGGCAGCGCCCTTCATCTTATTATAATCCTCACCCGTGTGGCGAGCTTAGGATTTTTACAGTGCTGTATAATGATATGCATGTTAAATTTTTTAAAGCTGTCATGGCTTTGAAAACACTTTCACTTACGTAGATAGCTCGGCGTTTTCCCAATAAAAAAAGATCTAAGCATGCAGATTGCATATAAATCACATGACCAAATGTATGTGGACACGGTTCCTAATTACTGAGTACATGTCTTTCAGCTACACTTATTGCTCACAGGTCTGTAAAATCATGTATTTAAAAGAAATAACATGCTTCCAACTTTGTGCCAACAGTTTAATAAAGGCTTTGTCCCAGTATGACTTTGTTCCTGTGTAGAAATGGATCCATTAAGACATAATTTGAGAAGTTCCACTGCACAGAGACCTGTAACCAGTCTGAACAGCATTAGGATGAATTTGTATGTCAGTTGCAAGCCAGGCTCCAGGGGCGCCATACAATGGCTGACCCTGCGCTCTGACCCCAGCTTCCAAACAAGCTGGGACATGTGAAAAGAGAATTTCGTTGTAGCGTACACATGTATATGTATATATGACAAATAAAGGCATTCTATTCTAATCGTGTTAGCTGTCCAATACTTTTGGCCATATAGTGTATACTAAATTGGAGTTAAGAGCCATATAAGCCAGTAGAATCTAAAACACCCAACCCTTTTTATTCAGACTTTTTATTTGGATCTGTCCCAGTCTCTCTTTCCTGACAGCTGTAGATTGATTTATGCTTGTAAAAATGATGTCGCAGTAAATATAAGGAAACTCACCATGACTCCGGTAGTTTTTCAACAGCTGTAACGCAGGTTAAATCAGTATGAAGGCAGAAAGTGGAATGCATGAATAATAAAGGAGCAGACGTGCTACTGAAGGTGTAGATCTAAATCTGGTGTTTGCAGTATATACTGAAATACATGCCATATATATCACTACACTCATTATCACTAGACTTTCTGTATACAAATAATAATAATAATAATAATAATACATTTTATTTATATAGCGCTTTTCAGGACACTCAAAGACGCTTTACATAAAACTAGTCATAAAAACAATCAAAACAATAGGAATCATAATACAAAATTAACACACACATCAATCATCAACAAAATAATAACAAGGAAAACAGAGAAGGAAAAAAACAACAAGACAGTTCATTAAAACAAAGAGATACAGAACAAACAGCAATAAAACATACTCTAAACATATAAAAAGTAGACAAAACAGGACAGATTCACGTACTGAGGTCACTGTGATGAGTGGGGAGGTCACTAAAAAAACTATAAAAATTTAGAATCCAAGCATAAAATCTATTAAAAAAAATATGTATGTAAATTGTTATATAAATTGTAACTTCACTAAAACTGTCAAGTTGTTTTTCAAAAGGCTCATATTAAACAACAAAACATACGAGGGATCTTCAAAAAGTTTCAGCACTTTTATATTTTGGTTGGAAACAGTGAGAGTGGGAAAGTAGTAATTGGTTGTGTCAAATAGATTGAGAGAGAGAGCTTATAGTCTGGATTTAGCACCATCTGATTTCCACCTTTTTGGACGCTCAAAGAAGCTTTAAGGGGAAGAAGATTTTCATGTGATGATGTGATGTGAAAGCAGCGGTGTATCAGTGACTACACGCCCAACCAAAAACATGTTTTAAAATTAAAAAGTTGTTACAACGCTGGGAAAAATGCATCGGAAGGTGACAATGTAGAAAAGTGTTGTCATTTGTTTTTAAAATTCTTAATAAATAGAGTGCGGAAACTTTTTGAAGAACCCTTCTAACATCAGTCTTGTACAGCCCAATAGACTCACTGTGTCAGTGTCTTGAAAACATAAATAACTGGATGAGCCAAAATTTCCTACAACTGAATAATGACAAAACAGAGATTGTTGTGTTTGGCAGCAAAGAAAAGAGGATTTGTGTCAGTGAACAACTCAGTTCCCAGGCTCTAAAAACCAAAGAGCAAGTCCGAAATATTGGTGTTCTAATAGACTCAGAGCTCACCTTTACTACTCATATCAAAACCAACACCAAGACAGCCTTCTATCATCTTAAAAATATATCCAGAATCAAGGGTCTAGTGTCCCAACAAGATCTAGAGAAGCTCATCCATGCTTTTATTTCCAGTAGGGTGGACTGTTGTAATGGTCTCTTAACTGGACTTCCCAAAAAAGACCATTAAACAGTTACAGCTCATTCAGAACGCTGCTAGAGCTTTAACCAAGACGAAGAGAACAGAGCACATCACTCCAGTTCTAAAATCTCTACACTGGCTTCCAGTTAGTTACAGAATAGTATTTAAAGTGCTGCTACTAGTCTATAAATTACTGAACGGGTTCGGTCCAGAATATATCTCAGATACACTATATTGCCAAAAGCTCACTCACCCATCCAAATCATTGAATTCAGGTGTTCCAATCACTTCCATGGCCACAGGTGTATAAAACCAAGCACCTAGGTATGCAGACTGCTTCTACAAACATTTGTGAAAGAATGGATCGCTCTCAGGAGCTCAGTGAATTCCAGCAAGGTATCGTGATAGGATGCCACCTGTGCAACGAGTCCAGTTGTGAACTCAGTCACAAAGTGGTAGGCCACGTAAAAGGACAGAGCGGGGTCAGCGGATGCTGAGGCACATAGTGCGCAGAGGTCGCCAACTTTCTGCAGAGTCAATCGCTATAGACCTCCAAACTTCATGTGGCCTTCAGATTAGCTCAAAAACAGTGTGTAGAGAGCTTCATGGAATGGGTTTCCATGGCCGTGCAGCTGCATCCAAGCCTTACATCACCAAGCGCAATGCAAAGCGTCGGATGCAGTGGTGTAAAGCACGCCGCCACTGGACTCTAGAGCAGTGGAGACGTGTTCTCTGGAGTGATTAATCACACTTCTTCGTCTGGCAATCCGATGGACGAGTCTGGGTTTGGCGGTTGCATTGTGCCAAGTGTGTAGTTTGGTGGAGAGGGGATTATGGTGTGAGGTTGTTTTTCAGGAGTTGGGCTCGGCCCTTTAGTTCAAGTGAAAGGAACTCTTAATGCTTCAGCATACCAAGAGATTTTGGACAATTTCATACTCCCAACTTTGTGGGAACAGTTTGGGGATGGCCCCTTCCTGTTCCAACATGACTGCGCACCAGTGCACAAAGCAAGGTCTCCATAAAGACATGGATGAGCAAGTTTTGTGTGGAAGAACTTGACTGGCCTGCACAGAGTCCTGACCTCAACCCGATAGAACACCTTTGGGATGAATTAGAGTGGAGACTGCGAGCCAGGCCTTCTCATCCAACATCAGTGTTTGACCTCATAAATGCGCTTCTGGAAGAATGGTCAAAAATTCCCATAAACACACTCCTAAACCTTGTGGAAAGCCTTCCCATAAGAGTTGAAGCTGTTATAGCTAGTCCAAACTAAACATGGTGAAGCAGCATTTAACTGTTACGCTGCATATAACTGGAACAGACTGCCAGGAGATATTAGATGTGCCCCAAATATAGAAATGTTTAAATCCAGGTTAAAAACTTTTCTTGTGCCTATGATTGAGCTCTAAATTTTGCACCCTTATAGTACTGCTTTTTATTCATTTTTAAGGAATGTTTTAATGCTATTAATTCTTCTTTATGTAAAGCATTTTGAATTGCCACTGTGTATGAAAGGTGCTATACAAATAAACTTGCCTCGCCTTCTTCTTCTTTTGGCTGCTCCCATAGGGGTTGCCACAGCAGGTCATTCATCTCCATCTTGCCCTGTCCTGAACATCCTCCTGTCACCCCAATCACCTGGATGTCCTCCCTCACCACATCCATAAACCTCCTTTTTGACCTTTCTTTCCTCCTCCTGCCTGGTGGCTCCATTCTCAGCACCCATCTCCTGATATAACTCTCATCCCTCTTCTGCACATGCCCAAACCATCTCAATCTCACCTCCTTAACTTTGTCTCCAAAACATCCTACCTACACTGTCCCTCCTAATCTTGTCCAAACTTATTACTCCAGACGAACAACTTCTCTAAAAAATCCCACCAGAATGTCCAGATCATTTCTTTTCAGTAAAAACTCTCTCCTGTATCCACCTCCCTGATGTGATGGCTGCTTGATTTCTCTTCTGCTGTTTTAACCAAAGGCCACTAATCTAAGAACCAGAACAGAATAAACGTCCCAATTTTCCAATGTCCCAAATTTATGAGCCAGTATAAACATTGTCTTAACCGAAGGAGTCGAGCTAAACTGATCAAACAGCCATCTGGTCAGAGCAGAGTGCAGACCGACAGGGGAGGACAGAAAAACTGAGAGGGCTGGATTTAACCACAAATTGTGACCCAGCTAAAATAAGGTTTAGTATGGTAATACTGTAGATAATCATGCAAATAACACCTGGTATCCTTAAAAAATGAAAACGTTACAAATGTACCAATGTCATATAAAAGGTTTCATAAACAGAGTGAATTTCATGTATTGTGAACTGTACTGGTGTGTAAATTATATATTTTATATTAAAAGTAATCTAAATTTGAAGGATAAAAAAGGGATCCACCAACATGGCTGCAGGTGGTTTAGATCTAATTTTAGAAAGCCAAAATGAACCCTGCTAATTTAGTAACTTGAACAGGATATGTAATAAGGCACACTTGCTTCTTCATTTGCATATGTTCAGGGGCAAAAGTGCATTTTGTGGTGCATAATGCATTAAATTTAGACTTATATGCAATTTTCATACATTAAATACGAAGCTTTTTGCTCAAGATACAGCCAAATTGCATCAAAATGCTTAGTACATCTAGTCTAATGATTAAAAACATATATGTGTACATTTATATGCGAGTCACATTAGATTCAGCAGTAAACAGTAATGCACATAGCATGTTATTGTACCCAGTATCCAATTTCAGCCAAATTTGAACTCAAAGTGACAACTTCAGACTGTCATAGCAACACAAAACCATGTGCTGTATTTGCATAATAGGATAATGTGTTTGCAGTGCATTGGCCGGGCTTTGTTGGTTGCTTCAACATACATCAATCAGCCATAACATTAAACCCACCTCCTTGTTTCTACACTCACTGTCCATTTTATCAGCTCCACTTACCATATAGGAGCACTTTGTAGTTCTACAATTACTGACGGTAGTCCATCTGTTTCTCTGCATGCTTTGTTAGCCCCCTTTCATGCTGTTCTTCAATGGTCAGGACTCTCCCAGGACCACCACAGAGTAGGTATTATTGCAGTGACACTGACATGGTGGTGGTGTGTTAGTGTGTGTTGTGCTGGTATGATGGATAAGACACAGCAATGCTGATGGAGTTTTTAAACACCTCACTGTCACTGCTGGACTGAGAATACTCCACCAACCAAAAATATCCAGCCAACAGTGTCCCGTGGGCAGCGTCCTGTGACCACTGATGAAGGTCTAGAAGATGACCAACTCAAACGGCAGCAATAGATGAGCGATCATCTCTGACTTTACATCTACAAGGTGGACCAACTAGCTAGGAGTGTCTGATAGAGTGGACAGTGATTGGACATGGTATTTAAAAACTCCAGCAGCGCTGCTGTGTCTAATCCACTCATACCAGCACGACACACACTAACACACCACCTAAATAATACCTGCTCTGTGGTGGTCCTGACCATTGAAGAACAGGGTGAGAGCAGGCTAAAAAGGTATGTAGAGAAACAAATGGACTACAGTCAGTAATTGTAGAACTACAAAGTGCTTCTATATGGTAAGTGGAGCTGATAAAATGGACAGTGAGTGTAGAAACAAGGAGGTGGTTTTAATGTTATGGCTGATCGGTGTATTTACATAAATAAGCTAAAATAAGTCAATTTATTCAAGTCTTAATTACTTTCGGAAATAAAATATGCATTTCTCAACATGTGAGCATCAGTAAGCTACAGTATACTTCATGAAGGATGTCAATTTTTTCATTTATTTAATTAGTTATTATTAAGTGATAGCATGCTGTCTTCAAATCTGCTTCTGTATTAATACACTCAAGCTGGCTGTTGCTCAAGGTAAAGTGGGCTTGGATATAACAATGATTACATTTTAAGATTTACTATGTATTATATCTTTCACACAAAATGTTTTACGATATGATAAAGGAAAAAACTAGCAGCACAACACACACACACTCAAAAGCAAACGTACAAATAGGCTTGTAAGAGACATTTTTCTTATCACATTTCTGAGATTTTAATAATTTTTGTGAATGATTTAAACACATACACCGATTAGGCATAACATTATGACCACTTTCCTAATATTGTGTTGGTCCCCCATTTGCCAAAACAGCCCTGACCCATCGAGGCGTGGACTCCACTAGATCCCTGAAGCTGTGCTGTGTATCTGGCACCATGATGTTAGCAGCAGATCCTTTAACTCCTGTAAGTTGTGAGGTGGGGCCTCCATGGATCACACTTGTTTGTCCAGCACATTCCACAGATGCTTGATTGAATTGAGATCTGGGGAATTTGGAGGCCAAGTCAACACCTTAAACTTGTTGTTGTGCTCCTCAAACCATTCCTGAGGCATTTTTGCTTTGTGGCAGGGCGCATTATCCTGCTGAAAGAGGCCACAGCCATCAGGGAATACCTTATCCATGAATAGGTGTACTTGGTGAGCAACAATGCTTAGGTAGGTGTCAAAGTATCATCCACATGGATGGCAGGACCCAAGGTTTCCCAGCAGAACATTGCCCAAAGCATCACACTGCCTCTGCCGGCTTGCCTTCTTCCCATAGTGATCCTGGTGCCATGTGTTCCCCAGGTAAGCAACGCACACGGCCATCCACGTGATGTAAAACAAAACTTTTCGATGCAAGTTTCGATGCTCACTTGCTTATTGTTGGTGCTTTCGGCAGTGGACCGGGGTCAGAATGGGCACTCTGACTGGCCTGCGGCTATGCTGCCCCATTCACAACAAACTGTGATGCACTGTATATTCTGACACCTTACTATCAGAACCAGCATTAACTTCGTCAGCAATTTGAGCTACAGTAGCTCGTCTGTTGGGTCAGACCACACGGGCCAGCCTGGTTGTTTTGTTGTGTACTGCTGGTTAAAATATTACAAAATCTGGTCATAAGTGTCCCTACACCAACTGAAATTGTTGCTGGGCTGGATAAGCTTGAGGGCAAAAAAAGTTTGAAACCACTATATTAAGCTTTTAAGTGATTGGCATTAAGGCATTTTCAGAACAATTTAAAGTTACTGTTTGTAATGATGGTGCAAATGTTTAGACTTCTTTATTATGTGTCAGCATGGATCTGTCATCATCACACATTAATCTGGAATGGTAAAACAGAACGTTCGGCGTCTATCAAAGCCTGGGCTGAGAAGTTTGTATTTATCTAGATGCTTTATCAAAGGAGGTAATAATGAATAGTATGTCAGATTATTATTATTGTATATATCATTACTCTTTTTGACATGTTAATTAGTATGCGGTTTGGGACGTAGCCCTGAATTCCTATTGAAGGTGTATTGACTTGCCACTCACAACTATCAAATAAAGCTGCATAAAGAAGCAGGTTACAAAGGCCAAAGCTCATACATGCCACCTAGTACTATATGTGATTATAAGATATTTTCAAATCACATATTCATGCACAACGTAAGTTAGGGTTAGGGTTATCATATGTGGAAGCATAACATAGCATGAACATTTATGTTTATGTTCTAATTTTTATTGGGACAGTGGGTAAAATAAAAATTAATAAATAATAATGTTAATAAATCTATAATGTATGATATTCAAACCTTGATTTCAGAGTTTTAGAAGATATTTCAAAGAGTTTTTAGTTTTTATTTGGTAAGAATATGCTTTTATATACTAAATATAGTATAATCTGTTGTATATACACTGACCAGGCATAACATTATGGCCACTGACAGGTGAAGTGAATAACACTGATTATCTCTTCATCACGGCACCTGTTAGTGGGTGGAACATATTAGGCACCAAGTGAACTTTTTATCCTCAAAGCTGATGTGTTAGAAGCAGGAAAATTGGACAAGCGTAAGGATTTGAGCGAGTTTGACAAGGGCCAAATTGTGATGGCTAGGCGACTGGGTCAGAGCATCTCCAAAACTGCAGCTCTTGTGGGGTGTTCCCGGTCTGCAGTGGTCAGTATCTATCAAAGGTGGTCCAAGGAACAGTGGTAAACTGGCAACGGGCTCATTGATGCATGTGGGGAGCGAAGGCTGGCCCGTGTGGTCCGATCCAATAGACGAGCTACTGTAGCTCAAATTGCTGAAGAAGTTAATGCTGGTTCTGATAGAAAGGTGTCAGAATACACAGTGCATCACAGTTTGTTGTGTATGGGGCAGCAAAAGAGGGACCAACACAATATTAGGAAGGTGGTCATAATGTTATGCCGCATCGGTGTATTTATATATAGTATATATTCATGTTATGGAATTTTTAAATTGGAAAAAAAGGTGTACAAATGTAATACTATTACATCTTTTCTCTTTCCGTGTGCCTATGATTGATCTCTAAAAGCTATTTTATAAGCTAATTTTACTTTATATTTTCTTTTAGTTTTTATTCTTTATGTAAACATTTTATCCATCTGGTTTTAAGTTCATGTTCTTCTTATTGTAACTACATTTGCAAAAAGCCTTTCTGAGGTTCTAGGTCTCAGGAATGTTTTAATGCTTTTAATTCTTCCTTATGTAGAGCACTTTGAATTGCCACTGTGTATGAATGGTGCTATACAAATAAACTTGCCTTACCTTGCCTTACATTGTCAAAATTCTTATTCAATGATTCTATGTAAGAGTAAGAATCTAGTTAAATATCTAGTGAAAGAATGCTTTTAAAATTATAGCATGTAGCAGATGCCTTTTATCTATAGTGACTAAATATATCATAAGCAACTGAGGGTTAAGGACCTTGCTCAGGGGTCCAACATTGGCAAAAGGGCTGTGGTGGGATTGAACCAGTGATCTTATTATTATCAATCCAGTACCTTAACCTCTGAGCTACCAGTGTCCTATGTGCATTTTTACTATTTAAAATGTTGCAGTTTAGTATTTCTTATTGTTAGTGTAACAGCAAACAGGATGGTGCCTTATCACCCCTAGTGGACAAAACTCCCTTGGATATGAATACATGAGGCCGGGTGATTTAATCTGATTTTATGTTGTGTATGCGTCAGCTCCCTGGAGTGAGCAGCTCAAGCTAAACACATGCTACACGTGGGCTTCAAACACAATACTGTCAGCTAGCCGTGTCTCAGTTGCTGGTTCAGCCACTGAGCATGAAACAGTGCATAGAATGTCTGTGTTTGCCTAAGTGCTGGAGAAAATGAAAGAGCAAAGTGGTAAATATAAGTGAGTGAGAGGGAAAGAATGCCTGGTGAGAAGTGGTTTTGGCTTCGGATTACTCTAATGACCACAACATGTGCTCGATTCAAAAAAGAGAGGTGGCATGCCTCGCTGCCATGGAAAATTCTGCCTTGGATAAGTCTACAAAAGCTGGAGCAAACCAAAAGTGCATGTTACTTTTAAATTAAATGTCAGAATTAATGTGAGGAACTCTTCCAGACTTCAATAACTAGACCAAATCAGGAATGAACCTCACACATTACGCCAACCTCTGACCATCTCACAGCCGGCGATATTTTATCATTACTCCCAGTTTGGAAAAGAAAAGAGGGCACTTAAAGAGAGTCGCGGGCTGTCAGAAAGCAGCAGAGCATCAATCGGGTGGGGTGGGTGTCTCATCAGATTGGATTCATTAGTGCCTGAGAAACAGAAAGAAGTCAAGCAAGCGTGTGCTTTTGACACCTAGAGATGGCGTGTGTTTAAGCCTTCACATATGAAATGTCTCCATGTGATCCATATTTCATGCTAATGGGTTGTTTCTAAAGACGGACGGCTCGGTTCAGAGTGCACAACCGAAACAAGTTTATATAGATAAGGCCATTTTAAACCTAAAGCTGTCTCTGCGTTATATATTGTGCACAGAATGAACCATACAAGGCTGCGTGCTGGATGAGACACAAATTTCCACCAGACTATATATAGATTTAAGTGCTCTCCAGTGCATCGCTAACAAAGTGCAAGACGGGGCAACATTTCTGCTGCAGGTTCATCAAAAGCTACTGTCTATGCATATCCTTTACAAAGATACAAAATAAACAGAGCTCATTTATTGCACGTGTAGTGCATACCTGTACTGTGCAAACCCAGTTTCAAAAAATTTGGGACAGTAGGTAACAGCAAATAAAAGCACAAAGCAGTGATCTGGATTTACAGGTATTTATTCTCAAATTAGCACAGAGAATAGATGTAATGAGATGTTTTAACTAATCTGGTCACATCAAGTCACAGATGGGTCAGCTTTCTTTAGTACCCTCTGTCTCATGTCACCTGTTCCAGACTGTTAAATTACAAGCTTTACTGATATTTGTAGACATACAGTAATTCACAATGTATGCGGCCAATGTAAAACTGAGAATTTGGCGAAACTAACTAGTCTGGTTTTACCGGGAATACTGGAGGCAGGGAAGGAATGCTTACTTATCACAAGGCTTCGATCAAATCCTCTATTCAATCCTTGATCTCAGGGTTTTAGAAGATCTTTTAAAGAGTTTTAAGATTTTATTTGGAAAGAATATGCTTTTATATACTATATATAGTATGACGTGTTATATTAACATTATGACCACTGGCAGGTGAAGTGAATAACACTGATTATCTTCATCATGGCACCTGTTAGTGGGTGGGATACATTAGGCAGCAAGTGAACATTTTATCTGCAGTGGTCAGTATCTATCAAAAGTGGTCAAGGAAGGAACAGTGGTAAACCGGCGACAGGGTCATGGATGACCAAGGCTCATTGATGCATGTGGGGAGTGAAGGCTGGCCTGTGTGGTCCGATCCAACAGACGAGCTACTGTAGCTCAAATTGCTAGAGAACTTAATGCTGGTATTGCTAGAAAGGTGTCAGAATACAAAGTGCATCACAGTTGCAGGGCTGTTTGGCAGCAAAAGGGGGACCAACACAATATTAGGAAGGTGGTCATAATGTTATGCCTCATATACAGTATATATATATATATATATATATATATATATATATATATATACATGTATGTTATGGAATCTAAATGGCAATAAAAGATGTAGAAACATTATTGATTATTTCATTATTTTATATGGATTATTGTTATTCATTTAAAATAATGTTTTTAGGTATTCTTTAAATGTAATTATATTACAGTGTTCTCATTCAATGATTTTATGTAAGAATAACAGCTTTCTTCAAATCCCTCTGTCTCGTGTCACCTGTAGGGAATTTGGTATAATGATCAAAATCACCTTTTTCACTGGTGGACAGGTGAATAGATATCAGGTCATACTGTTATGAGTGCATATGAATGGATCATTAACAAAATGATCAGTTGTTTATGAGGAACGATTGGTTGGTGCTCATCATTTTGCATAAAACGTACACAAGCAAAAGTTTAACAGTACATGTACATTTTGGAGCAACATATTCTTCCATCTAGACAATGTATTTTCAGAGAACGCCCATGCTTGTTTCAGCAAGACCATGCTGAGTCACATTCTGGTGCTAGACTGTTCTGCCTGTAGTCTAGGCATGTCTCCTAATAAAAATGTGTGGTGCATTATAAAGGGCAAAAATGTGACAACGGAGCAGCAGAAGTGTTATATTAAGCAACTACAACAGGTGTTCCAAAATGAGAAAGAAAAGTGTAAGCATAGTCTTAAAGTTTAATTGTCCATAAAAATCCGACCTGCCACCTTATCCTGAGAAAAAAGGTCAGGTTTGATGTAAGAACCAGCAAATAACAAGTATGCTATAAATTAGAAGTTTCTGGAACATGGGTAATGCATTTCACAGCAAAGTGAGCTTTACATAAGCTTAGAGAGAAGCACCGGGTTATTTTAGCTAGATTATTTGCATTAACAGTTACATTAAATCATAAATCACTCATTAAACCTAAGACTGCTATGCATGCATGACATACATGTCTTTTACTAGTGTTTGAACACATTTCACTATGACCATATGTAATAAATATTTCACACTATGGCTACATCATGGCTACATCCAAGAATATCAGCTATAATATTTTAACATACTAAAATATGGCAACTGTCATGTCAACAAGAAATACTTAACTTTACCATTGATAGAGAACAGCAAGGGACCCAGTAGTCAGGAAATATGACCCAGACTGACACTTGTCAGAATATGAATGAAGGAAATGGAAATGATCTTTAGATGTAAAGATCAGAATTGTCCAGACTATAGTCTTCTCTGTGGTTCTTTAAATTTGAAATCTGGACAACAACAAAAAAGCATGACAGAAATAATATTGATGCATTTGAACCTTGGTGCTGGTGAGTACTTTTGAGAGAAACTTGGACAGCAAAGAAGACAATAAATAGATCTTCAGTCAAATCAAACCTAACCTCTCACTTAAAGCCCAGATAACCAAACTGTAGCTCTCTTATTGTGGACACATTATGAGAAGAAGCAATTTATTGGAAAAGACAATTACACTAGGAGGAGTTGACAGTAAAAGAGGAAAAGGACGGTCAGCAACAAGATGAATGGAAACAATTAGAGGAAATAAACAAGCCATTAAGAAACCTGGGGACCTAAACAGACGACAGAATTTTCTGGAGAAACCTCCATATTGTCACTAGGAGTACTTATTCATTCATTCATTGTCTGTTTTACTACTACTTTATCCTATTTAGGTTTGCACTGGGTTGAAGGTATTTAATAATTTAATAATGAATTTATATACTTACCAGTTTGAGATGTGGACAGTGAAAGTAATTATTGTGCAAAATGTAAATCAGAATAATTTCTTTCTTGTTAATTTAAACATTCAGTGTTTATAAACTGACTTCCTGTTTTGGTAATTTACCCATTAAATAAATCTCTTTGCAATTATGTTGCTATGTTATTTGCACACCAAAGTACATATCTATCAAGAGAAATTAGTAAAATTAGCATGAAGAGTAAGTTTGTTATGTCTGAAAGATGCAATCCTTTGTAGGCTCTGTTTATAAATCAGCCTTTTCTCAATGTAGTAAATGTTTTCAAATGTGAATCTTTTAAAAACCAAAGCTTAGTACGCATATGTGTCTCATTTTATTCTAAGGACGTGTTATTAATCAAATTGCTTCCAAATGTGCAAACTGCAGTATTGAAAGATAAGTTTCAGAATAATAAGCAATAAACAAAAGTCATTCTTCCAGAAAGAGATAAACGCACAATTTACAACTGAAAATAACCAACCAATAAACAAAGGGTTCAAAAGGGTTGACGACGACCCTGGGAGCGTGCTCTGCCTCAATTTAAATGCACTGTGGATCCCAGCAGTAATTGAATGGCAAGAGTTGTCAGGAGCTAAGGGAGACAGAGACATCACATAAGTAGAGAAGAACAAGACGAGCCCCTATCAGATTCTACCGAGCGTGGCCAACGCTGTCATTTCCCTCAGCCTCGCCTCATACGGGCCAAGATGCTCGCGAGAATGACAAGATCTCTCTCTATTCTTCCCTCTCTCGCCCTCGCTCAATCTTCAGTCAGTGTCCAGAAGGCATCAGTCTTGGATCACTACGCTCAATCAAAGCTAGGCTGAGGAAGAGACGCATAATGTGACAGAGACAATGTCTCTTTGATGCTGCCCTGTCAGCCATGTGGAGGGAAAGCCAGACATTCCACATTTAAAGACAAAGCGGGAGTGTTTGTGAGCATGTTTTTATCTCTTTACAGTGTCCCTGGTGTTACAGACCATATTACCAAAAGGGTGTGTTTACATGCACACAAATAATCCAACCATTATATGATTTCTCTTGCTATTAAATTATTTAGGTAGTCATTCATTCATGTTTATGTTTTACCACCACTTCATCCTAATTAGGGTTGTAGTGGGTCCGAGTTATTGGGCAAATGGCAGTAAACACCCCAGAAAGGTCACCAGTCCATCACAGGACACACACACACACACACACACTTCTAGTAACTCCAGTGGGCAATTGGCATGACTGAATGTCTTTGGACTTGTGTGAGGAAACCAGAGGACCCAAAGGAAACCCCTACAGACACTTGGAGACTATACAAACTCCACACAGAAAGGACTCTGGGAAGGGAATTAAACCCTGGCCTTTCTTGCTGTAAGGCAACAGCGCTACCCACTGTGCCACTGTGAATTCCTAGGTAGTCATGTACTGTAATAGTTTTAATTAAGACATCCTGAATTTTTGCCAGTTAAACAAATTATTTAGTAGGTGTGCAATTAGTGAGTTTGTGCATAAAGTATAATTGGGGCAATAATTACATTCATTTATATTTTCTGCATTTAGCAGACGCTGTTATCCAGAGCGACTTACAGAAGTGCTTCCATAGTAAGTAGACAACAGTCCATGTATACAAATTTGCAAGAGATGAGAAGGGAACAAGGGAAGTTTGTTCCACCACTTGGGTGCTAGTACAGAAAAGAGCCTTGATGCTTGTGTTTCTTGAGTTCTGGGTGGAGAATCAAGTCGAGCGAGACTAGTGGCTCAGAGGTTGCATGGTACAGAGCAGGGTTTTATTACACCTCTAAGGTAGCTTGGGGCTGGTCCATTTTTGGCTTTGTAGGCGAGCATCATGCGGGCAGCTACAAGAAGCCATTGAAGAGAACGCAGCAGTGAGGTGATGTGGCGGTGTTTAGGTTGGTTGAAAACCAGGTGAGCAGCTGCATTACATATCTGCACTATGTAATCTGATAACACATTCACATGAATCAGTTAATAATCAGATTTATTTCAGTACCATTCTCTACAAGTATTAAAGCTGTGCATAATTCATTCATTCATATATGTATTCATTCTTTATTTAACATCTTATTATTTTATGGTCATAGTGGATATTGCAGTCATATTCTCTCAATCCACCTACAGACGTTTTAGAGATGAGAAAAAAAAAAATACCCAAAGGGAAGCCATGTGAACACAAGACAAAACTCCACACTGACAGTAACTAGAGTTAAGGATCAAACACATAATCTTGAAGCTGTGTGGCAGCAACATTGCCTATTGTTCTTCACATCGTCTTTAAGGAAATTTTAATTAGTATAATTTTTTAATCAACCAAGTAGCATCATAAGCTAGAATAATGGCTGCATGAATGCTCAGATGGCACAGTCGTCTAATACACCAGCCCACCACTGTATAGATACTCTAAAGACACACTAGGCCATATCTGACAATGTTTGTTTATTTATTTATTTATTAGGATTTTAACATCATGTTTTACACTTTGGTTACATTCATGACAGAAATGGTGGTTACTCATTACACAAGGTTCTTTAGTTTACAATTTTTTTATGTTAAACACAGATAATTTTGTATCTCTAATTCACCTCACTTGCATGTCTTTGGACTGTAGAAGGAAACCGGAGCTCCCAGAGAAAACCCACACAGACACAGGGAGAACATGCACGACTCCACACAGAAAGGACCCGGACCACCCCACCTGGGGTTCAAACCCAGGACCTTCTTGCTGTGAGGCGACAGTGCTACCCAGGAATAAGAAAAAAAAATTGTGAACACAAGACAAATATCCCAAACTCCACACTGACATTAACTGGAGTTAAGGCTCAAACACAGAACCTTGAAGCTGTGTGTCACCACATTGTTTTTAAGGAAATTATAATTACTTTCATTGTTTAATCAACCAAGTAGCAACATAAGCTAGAATAATGGCTGCATGCATGCTCAGGTGGCACAGTCGCCTAATACACTATCCTGCCACTGTATAGATACTATAAAGACACACTAGGCCATACCTGACAATGTTTATTTATTTATTAATTTATTCATTAGGATTTTAACGTCATGTTTTACACACTTTGGTTACATTCATGACAGAAATGGTAGTTACTGGTTACACATAATTCATCCGTTCACAAGTTTGATGTCAAACACAGTCATGGACAATTTTGTATCTCCAATTCACCTCACTGCATGTCTTTGGACTGTGGGAGGAAACCGGAGCTCCTGGAGAAAACTCACACAGACACGGGAAGAACATGCACAACTCCACACAGAAAAGACCTGGACCGTCCCACCTGGGGTTCGAACCCAGGACCTTCTTGCTGTGGTGGTCTGAGCCACTGAGACGCTCTGACAAAGAACACGTTTGGATATGGAATCTGATCTGAAGAAGGAGGCCCTCCTCAGCCTATGGTCAGTGTTGTACATGTAGAGGCGAATCAGGGAACGTCACTAAATAAGTAGAAAAATATGATAAGGGCATAATACTAAACAATACCATGTGTTAAAAATGTAATAAAAGCATAAAGACAGCAGCATGGTTGTGTATGGTTCACAGCATCTGTTCTTCTGTCATATGCACTGTATTTCATAGCAGTTGGTTGGAAGCACAATTAAACCTACTGTCTGCAAAGGAAAGGAAGCTGGATGTCAGACCTTTAAAGAAATGAAATAAAATGATATATCACTTATGTGTTGTAGCACTATGGCACAGCAGGCGGTGCTGCACAGCTCCAGGATCCTAAAGTCCTTGGTTTGAACAGCACCTCCAGTCACTGTCTGTCACTGAGTTGAACATGTTCTTTCTGTGTCAGTATGGGTTTCCTCAGGGTAATCCAGTTTTATTTTGGAAAGAAGCAAGTGCAGAAGATGAATGAATGAAAACATAGCCTATAAGTTAAGTAATAGTACAGTATTTATGAGTACAATTTTTGTACTTGGTGGAGAATATATCATACAGTCAAACTACTTCCCTAGTAATTCATTTAAAAGTGGTGATGCTACTATCTCACAGCTGAAATGTAGTTAAACAGCTTTAATACTTATAGAAATGATTCCAAGTAAATCAGATTACTGACTCAATCATGTAGACCCTTTATTACATTACTAAAGTGCATTTGATTGAATTATTGGCAGATTATTCTGTATGTATAACCACACAAAAAGAAATATGTAGCAAAAATGACATTGTGAAAGAATTATCTTCTTTTCTTCATTTATTCATTCATCATTCATCACTGATTCATGCTGATTAGGGCTGCTGAAAGTAAAGCAAGATTATTCCTTGGACAGGATGCCAGTCCAAGGCATGGAATCACTCACTTACTTACACCTAGCAAAAAATTAAAGCAGCCAATTCAAACCTACTATGAGATAGGAGCAAACCAAAGCACTGAAAAAAAGAAGGGAGAACATGCAAAACCCCATACAGAACATGACAGAAGCCTTGGTTTGAACCCAGGCCTCAGGACCTTGGTACTTGTGACACAACATTCTGCTGTGCAACCTCAGCATTACAGTATACAGCTACAGTAATGCAAGCAAATAGAATTACGAAGAAAGAACAAAGAAAGTAATTCAGTTATGTGTGTGTGTGTGTGTGTGTGTGTGTGCGCGCAAGCTGACTCCAGAAGGTGTGGATCAGCTGTCACACCACAGCTGTATCATGTATAATCCTGCTGCTGACCCCTAGGTCATCACTGTTTGATTAATAGGTCCCAATTTTAATTAGCGTGGCCCTTCTAGACCACCTGAATCGAATAAAAGTGCACGACTGGAATGTAATGAAATAAGGAGGCATCAAGGCCACTTTGAAAAATTATCTTCTCATTGTCAGAAATCTGCCAAACGTACAGAAAATCAACACATCCTCTTGGTTTTAAAAACAACAATAGTAGAATATTATCAGCTTTAATGTGTGTAAGTACACTGATCAACCATAACATTAAAACCACCTCCAGCTCCACTTACCATATAGAAGCACTTTGTAGTTCTACAATTACTGATTGTAGTCCATCTATTTCTCTACATACTTTTTTTTAGCCTGCTTTCACCCTGTTCTTCAATGGTCAGGACCCCCATAGGACCACTGCAGAGCAGGTATTATTCAGGTGGTGGATCATTCTCAGCACTGCAGTGACAATGACATGGTGGTGGTGTGTTAGTGTGTGTTGTGCTGGTATGAGTGGATCAGACACAGCAGCCCTGCTGGAGTTTTTAAATACCATGTCCACTCACTGTCCACTGTATTAGACACTCCCACCTAGTTGGTCCACCTTGTAAATGTAAAGTCAGAGACGATCGCTCATCTATTGCTGCTGTATGAGTTGGTCATCTTCTAGACCTTCATCAGTGGTCACAGGACGCTGCCCATGATGTGCTGTTGGCTGGATATTTTTGGTTGGTGGACTATTCTCAGTCCAGCAGTGACAGTGAGGTGTTTAAAAACTCCAGCAGCGCTGCTGTGTCTTATCCACTCATACCAGCACAACACACTAACACAACACCACCATGTCAGTGTCACTGCAGTGCTGAGAATGACCCACTGCCAAAATAATACCTACTCTGTAGTAGTCCTGGGGGAGTCCTGACCATTGAAGAACAGCATGAAAGGGGGCTAACAAAGCAAGCAGAGAAACAGCTGAACTACAGTCAGTAATTGTAGAACTACAAAGTGCTCTTAAATGGCAAGTGAAGCCGATAAACTGGACAATGAGTGTAGAAACAAGGAGGTGGTTTTATTGTTATGGCAGATCAGTGTGTGTGTGTATATATATATATATATATATATATATATATATAGAGAGAGAGAGAGAGAGAGAGAGAGAGAGAGAGAGAGACACATTGTGTGTATAAAAATGTGTGTATATATCTATCTCTCTCTCTCTCTCTGTATATATATATATATGAACACACATACAGAGACATATGAACCTGATAACCCTGATTACATTTTAAAACTGTAGTTTTTACAGCCAAGAGGAAGCACTGAGTTTCCTTATGGTTGGTAGTGCCCACAGTGCCCTCTAGTGCATCTGAGCATGAAAAAAAAAATTGGTCAGAGCCTGTGAAGTGACACGAGAACGGACCTTGTCATGAACTGGCCTCCAGAATCAAATGGTTATTGTATGCAGGGAGAACTCAAGACTGGATTTTATTTTCTGTTTCTGCACTCTCATACACTCACATACACTCTTTGATGTTTTACCCAGGGCAGAAAAAAGTGAATCTCACATGGTGATGGAAATAACATGCAAAACTCCTCACAGACGAGATGATCTGTGACAATGGATTGAACAGTGGTCCCCAGGTCAGTGTTGTTATGCAGAATCTATTCTATCAGCTGCACCACTGAGTCATCCTTTACATAGAAAAAATAACATTTAACACATTTAAAACAACATGCACTATATGATTAGGGTGTTTCAGTCACACCCATTGCTAACTCATGTAACTGTAATTAGATAAATAAACAATATGATTGAGATTCAGGGCTGGCCCTTTCCTGTTCCAGCAAGACTGGTGTCACTGTGCACAAATTAAGGTTTATAAGGAAATGGTTTGATCAATTTGGTGCAGAGCAGCTCCAATGACCAGCATAAAGCATCATTTAGGATAAATTAGAAAACAGATTGTGAGCCAAGCCTTCTCAGTGAACATCCGTGCCAGACCTCAAAAATGCTCTTTTGACAGGATTGGCAAACATTTTTAAATATCCAAAAGGCATTTCAAATGAGTAAAGGCTGTTATAGCCACAAGCAGGGAAGAAGCAATATTAATGTCATATTGATATTACTCCTCTCATAGGAGTAATATGTCCATAGTTTGGGAATTAATTATGGAAAAGAAAAAGGACCATCTTAGTTGTTATTAATAGAAAGTTCAAGAGCCAGAGTCAATGGTACCATGACAATGATAAATCAATGTTAAAATCCTTAAAATGCCAATTGTAATTTTCCTATGTGAAGTGTATGTAAACTTTTGACTTTAGGTGTAAATATGCTAAACACACAAAAGGCACATATTTCAGGTCAGACAGAATTTTCAGAATTGCAAATCAGAAAAAGTTGTGACAGTGTGGAAAATGCAAATAATATAAAAATGCAGTGTTCCCTACATTTACTTTGACTTTTATTTGATTGCAGACAGTTTGAACCTGAGATATTTCATGTTTTATCTGCTCAACTTCATTTCATTTGTTAATATACCTCCATTCCTGCATTTCAGGCCTGCAACACATTCCAAAATAAGTTGGGACGGGGGCATTTTAGGGCTAGTAATGAGGTGAAAAAACTAAATAATGATGTGATTTCCAAACAGGTGATGTCAACAGGTGATTGTAATTATGGTTAGGTACAAAAGCAGCATCCAGGAAAGGCTGAGTCTTTGGTGAGCAGAGATGGCCAGAGGATCTCCAGTTTGTCAACAAATGTGTGACAAAATGATTGAAATGTTTAAAAACAATGTACCTCAAAGAGAGATTGGAAGGGATTTACATATTTTTCCCTCTACAGTGCATAATATCATTAAACCATTCAAGGAATCAGGAGGAATTTCATTGCGTAAAGGCCAAGGACCATGTGCTCCGGAACAGTGATAAAAAGGACCATCCAGACTGTTATCAAAAAGTCCAAAAGCCAGGGTCTGTCATGGTATGGGGTCATGTCAGTGCCCTTGGCAAAGGTCATTTTCCTTTCTGTGATGGCAGCATTAATGCAGGAAAGTACATTGAGATCTTAGAGCAACATATGCTGCCTTCAAGATGTCGTCTTTACCAGGGGCGTCCATGCATTTTTCAACAAGACAATGCAAAACCACATGCTGCACACATTACAAAAGCATGGCTGTGGAAGAAGAGGGAACGGGTACTGGACTGGCCTGCCTGCAGTCCTGGCCTGTTTCCAATGGAGAATGTGTGGAGAATTTTGAAACAAAAAGTGCAACAACGACCCCGTACTGTTGCACACTAAGACGTGTTTGCAGAAAGAATGGGACAAAATAAAACAACTAATGCCAAAACGTCTTTTAAGTGTGGTTAAAAAGAATGGTAACATTACAAAGTGGTAAATGCTTTACTGTCCCAACTTTTTTTGGAATGTGTTGCAGGTCTGAAATGCAGGAATGGATGTTTATTAATAAATGAAATGAAGTTGAGCAGACAAAACATGAAATATCTCAGGTTCATCCTGTCTGCAATCAAATAAAAGTCAAAGTAAATGTAAGAAACTCTGTGTGTTATTTTTATTATTTGCATTTTCCATGCTGTCCCAACTTTTTCTGATTTAGGGTTGTTAAGGTGCCTGTCTGAGTGAAGCATAAGTGAGTGGAATTTCTGTGCTTGATGGTGCAGAAATTGTTAGCTGTATAAATGTATATTTTAAGGCTTTACATCAGGACTGGCTCTGCATGTGAAGCACGTGTAAAGTATTTCTGGAATTAACAAGCTCATGGGCGGGAGCTCACATATTTTTATGAGTAATCATGCAGTCTGCTGATTAGTGGTGATTTACAGCAACTGAATGGATAAAAATAAAATCATTGATTTTTGTATCCAACACCTTAACGGCTACTTCTGAAATGATTGGGCTTTTCAAGGACATCCGGTAATGCTTTGGCATTTTAATTTGGCTAGGGTGTCTGAAAGACGTACTGTGGGGAAAGTTCCAGGTAATTTTAATAGTGGTGAAGATATTAATGTGTCACAGCACATAGTGCGTTAAATCCTTTTGTATATGAGGCTGTGTGTTTGCAGGCCAGTCAAAGTGCCTATGCTGACTCCTGTCCACCGTCCTAAGCATCAACAGTAGCATCTGAGTTGGACATCTCAGCAAAAAAAGAAAGGCCAGCTGGTCCGAAAAATCTGAATTCTTCAACATCATGTGGATGCATGTGTTCATTGTTGACTTTGGGTCTGGATGGGTCAGAGCTGGTGCCTAAAGGCTCATCGGTGTTGTATGTTCTCATTTTGATGTTTGATGCAAATGTTAACTGACTGTAGTTCTTGACCTATTTCTGTAAGATTTTATGTATTGCACTGTTGCCCCATGACTGAATGATTGAATTATTACAAACCCAATTCAAAAAAGTGGGACGGGGCGATGTGAAATGATCAAAAACACCTCGTTTGGAGCTTTTTACTGGCAAATAGGTCAACTATATACACTGATCAGCCATAACATTAAAACCACTTCCTTGTTTCTACACTCACTGTCCATTTTATCAGCTCCACTTACCATATAGAAGCACTTTGTAGTTCTACAATTACTGACTGTAGTCCATCTGTTTCTCTGCATGCTTTGTTAGCCCCCTTTCATGCTGTTCTTCAATGGTCAGAACCCCCACAGGACCACTACAGAGCAGGTATTATTTAGGTGGTGGGTCATTCTCAGCACTGCAGTGACACTGACATGGTGGTGGTGTGTTAGTGTGTGTTGTGCTGGTATGAGTGGATCAGACACAGCAGCACTGCTGGAGTTTTTAAACACTTCACTGTCCCTGCTGGACTGAGAATAGTCCACCAACCAAACATATCAAGCCAACAGCACCCCATGGGCAGAATCCTGTGACCACTAGAAGATGACCAACTCAAAAAGCAGCAATAGATGAGTTATCGTCCCTGACTTTACATCTACAAGGTGGACCAACTAGGTAGGAGTGTGTAATAGAGTGGACAGTGAGTGGACACAGTATTTAAAAACTCCAGCAGCGCTGCTGTGTCTGATCCACTCATACCAGCACAACAAACTCTAACACACCACCACCATGTCATTGTCACTGCAGTGCTGAGAATGATCCACCACCTATCTGGTGGTGGTCCTGTGGAGGTCCTGACCATTGAAGAACAGCATGAAAGGGGGCCAAGAAAGCATGCAGAGAAACAGATGGACCACAGTCAGTAATTGTAGAACTACAAAGTGCTTCTATATGGTAAGTGGAGCTGATAAAATGGATAGTGTGTGCAGAAAACAGGAGGTGGTTTTAATGTTATGGCTGATCGGTGTATATACCCTGCTGAACAAAAAATGCTTTTTGACTTAATGGGTACCAATGGATATGGAAAGTGGAAAAGGATGTACAACAAGCTTACGGTCAGTTGTCCACATACTTTTGGTCATATAATACCAACAAGTCTATGTAAATGTCTCTCTTACAAGTGTATGTAAACTTGTGACTGCATTTCACCTTTTTCTCTGTTTTTGTGTTTGGTTTCGGCTGATGAGCCTGTCTGTTTTGTCTGTCAGATGATTCACGAGAATACGTCCTTAATATTTCTGCAAAGGTCACTCCTATTTCCTTCCACCAATAAATCTGTCTGTCTGCACATGTTGCTGCAAGTCGTCTTCCTTTTCTCGTTCATTTTCTTTTCTTAAATTAAATGATGGTCATTTTGAAAATGGCTACTGGCTGCATTTAGGTCTGCCTGTAAAGCAGAGAGGTCATTCAAGGATACGCTGACGCCAGCCCAGAAGTGGAGACTTTCACTTCTCGTCACCAGAGCACACTTTTTTGTCACCATTCAATGGAAAAATTGTATAATTCATATTTATTGCCCAGTTATGAGTCAGAAACACAGACATCTTCTACTCCAGACCAGTGTGCAACCCCAAATGAGAAAAAGTTGGGACAGTATGGAAAATGCAAATAAAATAAAAATGCAGTGTTCCTTACATTAACTTTGAATTTCGTGTTTTGTCTGCTCAACTTTATTTCATTTGTTAATATACCTCCATTCCTGCATTTCAGGCCTGCAACACATTTCAAAAAAAGTTGGGATGGGGGCAATTTAGGGCTAGTAATGAGGTGAAAAAACTAAATAATGCTGTGATTCCAAACAGGTGATGTCATCAGGTGATTGTATCATGGTAAGGTACAAAAGCAGAATCCAGGAAAGACTAAGTCTTTGATGAGCAAAGATGATCAGTGGATCTCCAGTTTGTCAACAAATGTGTGAGAAAATTATTGAAATGTTTAAAAACAATGTACCTCAAAGAAAGACTAGAAGGGATTTGCATATTTCTCCCTCTACAGTGCATATTATTATTAAACTATTCAAGGAATCAGGAGGAATTTCAGTGCGTAAAGGCCAAGAGCACAAGCTTAAACTGAACGCCTGTGATCTTCGATCTCTCAGACGGCACTGCATCAAGAACCGCCACTCAACAACAGCTGATATAACCACATGGGCAAGGGATTACTTTGGCAAACGTTTGCTTTGTCAAGCACTACAATATGGAGTTACATGCACAAATGCAACTTTACTGTGCAAAAACAGCCTTATGTTAACCATGTCCAGAAGCAGCGTCGACTTCTCTGGGATGGATCTAGGATGGACCATCACACAGTGGAAACGTGTATTGTGGTCAGATGAATCAGCATTCCAGGTCTTTTTTTGAAAAAATGGACGCCGTGTGCTCCGGACCAAAGACGAAGAGGACCATCCAGACTGTTATCAACAACAAGTCCAAAAGCCAGGGTCTGTCATGGTATGGGGTCGTGTCAGTGCCCTTGGCCAATGTCATTTACATTTCTGTGATTAATGCAGAAAAGTACATTGAGATCTTAGAGCAACATATGCTGCCTTGAAGACCTCATCTTTTCCAGGGATGTCCATGCATTTTTCAACAAGACAATGCAAAACCACATGCTGCACACATTACAAAAGCATGGCTGGGGAAGAAGAGGATACGGGTACTGGACTGGCCAGCCGGCCTGCAGTCCTGACCTGTCCCCAATAAAGAATGCGACAACAATGACCCCGTACTGTTGCACATCTTAAGACGTGTTTGCAGGAAGAATGAGACAAAATAAAATCTGAAACACTAAATCACTTGATATTCTCGGTGCCAAAACATCTTTTAAGTGTGGTGAAAAGGAATGGTAACATTACAAAGTGGTAAATGCTTTACTGTTCCAACTTTATTTTGAATGTGTTGCAGGCCTGAAATGCTGGAATGGATGTTTATTAATAAATGAAATGAAGTTGACCAGATAAAACATGAAAAATCTCGGGTTCATTCTGTCTGCAATCAAATAAAAGTCAAAGTAAATGTAAGAAACTTTGTGTTTTTTTATTATTTGCATTTTCCATTCTGTCCCAACTTTTTTTGATTTGGGGTTGTAAATTCTATATGGTTGTGAGCCTTTCATTCCAGTTCCATAATACGAATACAGAGTCATGGCAGGGAATCAAGAAAAATATTAGTCAAAACCTGCTGCTGCGTGCAAATCAGATCAAGATGGATTACCGTATCTGCTTCCAGTTTGTGGCCCGTGTGATTTTCACACCACTGGAAGCACAGACCAAGATGTGGGGCAACTTTAAACGTGATTTCCTGTAGCAAGCACTAGCTGTGGGTAAAGACATTAAGGAGGGCTGAATTTCTTCACTCGATGATAGCAGGATCTGATGTGCATTAATGACAGTGAGAAATGACCTGTTTGAAATACAATACAGCACTCAGGGCCTGCCAGAGAGATGGAGAGATGTGGTGTGAGATAGGGGTGGGAGTTTGTAGAAGGGCTTTCATTAATTTATTTATTTCTTTTAGGAAGTTGAGACAGTGTCAGTAACTAGGCTACAATGCAAGTGTGGTGCGATTGATCGTAAACAAATTGATCTTTTGGCTTCTACGAAAACAACCTTCTATGTTTGCCAGCCTGCAAATCTGAAAGTGAAGTTTGACTGAGGCTGATACACTGGTATACTGTAGATCCAAAATGATTTATTTTTGTACATTTACTGTCGTTTGGATGGAATTAGGGAGCTTGGTAGGTCATTCTGAAATGTGCTAATTAGTGGTTAATTTTTTATCTCTCTTTACACACAAAAGTATTGACTTAATTCTTAGATGTATGTACAAAATACTGCAAACTGATTTTATGATAGAGTCTTTAGTAGTATAGATTGCATTTCATGTTTTTTTGTTTGTTTTGCCTTTACCTTAATAAATATGTACTGTAGGGAGCTCAGGTAGCGCAGCGGTCAATTACACAAGCCCACTGCTGCTGGGATCCAGGGTTTGAATTCCCAGCTGTGCTATTGGCCGATCAGGCGTCTGCATACAGACTTGATTGGCTGTGAGAGTAGATAAACTGATTGCACCAAGAGGACAATAAGTATAAGAAAGTTTCCAAGACCTTGAACATTACTAAAGACACCACTGGGAGTACTGTCCAGATGTGTCTAACTTATAACACATCAGCAAACCTGCATGGTCATGAGAGAAAGCCCAAAAGGCTTAAGAAATCTAATCAGGACAAAAACTGATAAAACACTGTGGTGCTGCACAAGACTTACAGGATGATCTGATGAAGGCTGGAACAAATAAGTCAGTGCCAACCATAGGAAGATCACTTAACAGGCAAGGGAATCATGGCCCACCTCTAGAACGCACACCACTGTTGACCAGTGAGCACAGGAATTTCGGAATTTCTTCTGGTATATTAAAACTCTAGAACACAGTAATATGGAGTGAAAAATCAAAACCGTTTGGCCATATGGATCAGCAGTTTGTCCTGAATAAAGAGACCTATGATGTGAACAATACCATCCTCATGGTCAAAGCATGGAGTGATTATGTAGGGATGTTTTTCTGATGCAGGAACTGGCAATCTTGACCATGTGGCATCATGGACACACCCGTAATTGGACTTTCCAGCAAGACAATTATCCCACTGTCTTGCCAAAAGTTAGCCAAAGCTTGGTTATTGAATCAGTCCTGGAATATCCTGCAGTCTGGAGTCTCTCAGTCTCTAGATTTACATCCCAAAATCAGATAAACTTGGGACACTATGGAATTATTATTATTATTATTATTTATTTATTTATTTTTACATTTACTTAGTATTTTATGTTTTGTCTAATCAACTTCATTTTATTTAAGGTACCGGCATTCCTGCATTTCAGGCCCGCAACAAATTCCAAAAAAAAGTGGGCAATTTGGGGCTAGTAATAAGGTAAAATAATAATAATAATAATAATTATAATAAATAAATAAATGTGATTTCAAACAGGTGATGTCAACAGGTGATTGTAATCATGATATGGAAAAAAGCAGCATCCACGAAGAGTCAATGAGATGCAAAGATAGGCAGAAGATCTCTAGTGTGTGAACAAGTGGTTGAGAAAATTATTGAAACAATGTTTCTCAAATAAGGATTAAAAGGGATTTGTATATTTATCCCTCTACCGTGCATAATATCATTAAACGCTTTAAGAAATTTCAGTACGTAAAGAGCAAGAGTGCTAGTCTAAGCTGAACGCCTGTGATCTTTGATCCCTCAGACGGCACTGCATCAAGAACCGCCACTCAACAATAGCTGATATAACCACATGGGCAAGGGATTACTTTCTCAAACCCTTGTCAAGCACTACAATACGGAGTTACATGTACAAATGCCACTTAAAACTTTGAAGCTTTATTTTAACCATGTCCAAATACATGTTCCCAATGATCTTTGGTTCAAAATATAAGTAGAACAAGTAAAAATGCAATGCTTTTGTTGTTGCATTATGTGTCATTTTTAAATATAGTTATTTACTTATTTTGTAAAGCAATTAATAACCATATTAGTACCAGTAGCCTGGATTCCATTCTGCTTCAAATAAACCCGGTTCGGGTCCTTTCTGCGTGGAGTTTGCATGTTCTTCCTGTGCCTGCGTGGGTTTATTCCGGGTGCTCCGGTTTTCTCCCACAGTCCAAAGACATGCAAGTGAGGTGAATTGGAGACACTAAATTGTCCATGACTGTGTTTGATATAGCCTTGTGAACTGATAAACCTTGTGTAATGAGTAATTACCGTTCCTGTCATAAATGTAACCAAAAGTGTAAAACATGATGTTGAAATCCTAATAAACAAACAAACAAACATGGTTAATAGTCACTTCTGAGTATTATAATATTAAGAAGCCCACCACCGTTCAGTGAAGCCCTGTGATGAATTGGCACTCTATCCAGGGCATTCTCGCTTTCCAGTGGAGCTGATCCAATCGTCACCTGGACCTTATCAAATTAATTAGGCACATATACTTGATAAATATTTTTATCAAAGTATTACAACACGTTTTTATAGCTATCAAATTTGAACTTGTGAACACATTTAAAGTAAAGAGACTTTTAAGACATCTAAGACATTTTAATAGAATCCACTTACATTTTCTTTTCACCTGAAAGAGAGAGAACTTTTGAAAACCTGAAGCTCACAACTACAAAAAACTGACTTTCAGTACAAGGTCAAGTTATAAATTAAAGCATTACATGATAAGCATGTCCTTATACACCACCAGTACCTGCACTTTGAGAATATAAAGAAAAGTAAGGTCATGGAGTACACAAAAGCCTCAGTGCACTTTTACAATTAATGTTTGAGCGGATTTATTCTCCCTGAATTTGCTTTTTTTTTTTTATCTTTTGTCCTTGATAATGGAGTATTAGCATTTGCACTGTATGCATGACTCTTGATACTTAAAATTTAAGACCCGTAGGAATAATTATGTGAATACTGCTTCATTTTACTGCTTTGTTATGTGTTTTCATCTGTTCAGTTTGTCATTTAGCACATTAAAACATAAAGCAGCATGACAAGATGGGAGTCCAACATCAGTGCAAGACCAAAACATGTGTAACTGATTGCTTCAGCTTTGAAATGGATATGAAAGTAAAGCCGCATGTGATGTGGTAAAAGGTTGGGGAGTAACAGCATCCCACTAGACACTCATTAGTGCACGTGCAGGGACACACTCATATTCAGGTGTACAGTATACACAAGATCTAGGGTGCTTAAAAATGTGCTTATGCTTAAAGTGGGTTCAGTGGACCCCTTGGAATCTATGATACATAGCTAAAGGGTTCACAATGTTTTCCCTATCAAAATACTTTAACAAATTTGAGTCTAAATTTTTTATGAAAGCTTATTTATTTATTTATTTTTGTTTTGTGAACAAAACACTGAGAGCGCATTGATATCTCAATGGTTAGGCTCTTCGCCCACCACGCCACGAATAGCAAATCATGTATATGTACAGTGTATCACAAAAGTGACTTTTCTGCAAATATTTCATTATATCTTTTCATGGGACAACACTATAGACATGAAACTTGGATATAACTTAGAGTAGTCAGTGTACAGCTTGTATAGCAGTGTAGATTTACTGTCTTCTGAAAATAACTCAACACACAGCCATTAATGTCTAAATAGCTGGCAACATAAGTGAGTACACCCCACAGTGAACATGTCCAAATTGTGCCCAAATGTGTCGTTGTCCCTCCCTGGTGTCATGTGTCAAGGTCCCAGGTGTAAATGGGGAGCAGGGCTGTTAAATTTGGTGTTTTGGGTACAATTCTCTCATACTGGCCACTGGATATTCAACATGGCACCTCATGGCAAAGAACTCTCTGAGGATGTGAGAAATAGAATTGTTGCTCTCCACAAAGATGGCCTGGGCTATAAGAAGATTGCTAACACCCTGAAACTGAGCTACAGCATGGTGGCCAAGGTCATACAGCGGTTTTCCAGGACAGGTTCCACTCGGAACAGGCTTCGCCAGGGTCGACCAAAGAAGTTGAGTCCACGTGTTCGGCGTCATATCCAGAGGTTGGCTTTAAAAAATAGACACATGAGTGCTGCCAGCATTGCTGCAGAGGTTGAAGACGTGGGAGATCAGCCTGTCAGTGCTCAGACCATACGCCGCACACTGCATCAACTCGGTCTGCATGGTCGTCATCCCAGAAGGAAGCTGACGCACAAGAAAGCCCGCAAGCAGTTTGCTGAAGACAAGCAGTCCAAGAACATGGATTACTGGAATGCCCTGTGGTCTGACGAGACCAAGATAAACTTGTTTGGCTCAGATGGTGTCCAGCATGTGTGGCGGCGCCCTGGTGAGAAGTACCAAGACAACTGTATCTTGCCTACAGTCAAGCATGGTGGTGGTAGCATCATGGTCTTGGGCTGCATGAGTGTTGCTGGCACTGGGGAGCTGCAGTTCATTGAGGGAAACATTAATTCCAACATGTACTGTGACATTCTGAAACAAAGCATGATCCCCTCCCTTCGAAAACTGGGCCTCATGGCAGTTTTCCAACAGGATAACGACCCCAAACACAACCTCCAAGATGACAACTGCCTTGCTGAGGAAGCTGAAGGTAAAGGTGATGGACTAAAACCAATTGAGCACCTGTGGCGCATCCTCAAGTGGAAGGTGGAGGAGTTCAAGGTGTCTAACATCCACCAGCTCCGTGATGTCATCATGGAGGAGTGGAAGAGGATTCCAGTAGCAACCTGTGCAGCTCTGGTGAATTCCATGCCCAGGAGGGTTAAGGCAGTGCTGGATAATAATGGTGGTCACACAAAATATTGACACTTTGGGCACAATTTGGACATGTTCACTGTGGGGTGTACTCACTTATGTTGCAGCTATTTAGACATTAATGGCTGTGTGTTGAGTTATTTTCAGAAGACAGTAAATCTACACTGCTATACAAGCTGTACACTGACTACTCTAAGTTATATCCAAGTTTTATTTCTATAGTGTTGTCCCATGAAAAGATATAATAAAATATTTGCAGAAATGTGAGGGGTGTACTCACTTTTGTGATACACTGTATATCAGCCATAACATTAAAACCACCTCCTTGTTTCTACACGCATTGTCTATTTTATCAGCTCCACTTACCATATAGAAGCACTTTGTAGTTCTACAATTACTGACTGTAGTCCATCTGTTTCTCTGCATGCTTTGTTAGCCCCCTTTTATGCTGTTCTTCAATGGTCAGGTACACCACAGAGTAGGTATTATTTGGGTGGTGGGTCATTCTTAGCACTGCAGTGACACTAACATGGTGGTGGTGTGTTAGTGTGTGTTGTGCTGGTATGAGTGAATAGGACACAGCAGCGCTGATGGAGTTTTTAATACCTCACTGTCCCTGCTGGTCTGAGAATAGTCCACCAACCAAAAATATCCAGCCAACAGCGCCCCGTGGGCTGCGTCCTGTGACCACTGGTGAAGGTCTAGAAGATGACCAACTCAAACAGCAGCAATAGATGAGCGATCATCTCTGACTTTACGTCTACAAGGTGGACCAACTAGGTAGGAGTGTCTAATAGGGTGGACAGTGAGTGGACATGGTATTTAAAAACTCCAGCAGCACTGCTCTGTCTGATCCACTCATACCAGCACAACACACACTAACACACCACCACCATGTCAGTGTCACTGCAGTGCTGAGAATGATCCACCACCTAAATAATCCCTACTCTGTGGTGGTCCTGACCATTGAAGAACAGGGTGAAAGCAGGTTAAAACAGTATGTAGAGAAACAGATGGACTACAGTCAGTAATTGTAGAACTAGAAAGTGCTTCTATATGGTAAGTTGAACTGATAAAATGGACAGTGAGTGTAGAAACAAGGAGGTGGTTTTAATGTTATGGCTGATCGGTGTATAAATATTGCAATTTTCTCCCATTCTAGTCATATCCAATTACCCTATTGCATTATGCTTCCTCTCTACTGATGTTGATCTCCACCCTGGTTGAAGAGAGCCATAACTAACACATGCTCCCTTCGACATGTGTCCAGTAGCCTACTACATATTTTCACCTGCACGGGGGGGCGTTCATATGCAAATCAGCTTTGTGTACGGAGAGCCACACACTGATCAATGCATTATTCCTCGTCTCTGTGCAGGCACCATCAATCAGCCAGCAGAGGTCGTAATTGCATCAATTATGAGGTCCTGTCCGGCACCCTGCCCTTGAACAACAGCCAATTGTTGTTCATGTAGGCACCCAGCAGAGCTGAGTTTCAAACCATCTAGTTCGAAATGCTCGGGTGTGCTAGCGTGTTTTACCGCTGCAACACCTGAGCGCCCGGTTAGTATATTTTAACAATGGACTTTCCGCATGCCCTGAAAAATATTAATATAACTTAGATTTTTAATTTGGTGGTGTAGTAACTTATATAATATCAGTTATCTTTTTTTGCCATTTAATATCTGAATACTATTCTTTGTTTTCACAAATTTGAAAGCGTATAATTTATTTTATATAATTACTTGTATACAGTTGTTTGGAGGGGTGTCTACATACATGCATCTGGTTTATAATATAACCATAGTTTAGAGGTAACAGCAATGGGATAAATGTTACATATTACTTTGTAATGCATTGACCTTAACACTAATTTTAAAACCTCTAACGCTACACAGAAGTTAGCAGCCTAGCTGTGGAACTCCCCAAAGGGATACAGATGTTCCCCATCTGCCTGGATGATCATCAGGGCTGGTTTCCTTAACATGATTTCCTTATTGGTACAGAGCCAACTACAATCACTTTTGAAGCCTGCAGTCTCAGTGTTACCTCCAGCACAACAGCTGGACCACAAAAAGATGTAAAAACTGCAAGAATGTTTGCATACACTGAAAACCCTAATTTGACGGGACGTTTTAATGCAGGTGTATAAACCTCAATTTAAGAACCACTCTGCTACCGGATAATGATTTAGCAAGCTGTTGGTAGGCCTGACAGAACACTTCAGGTTCAGGTGTGTCAGCTACATCCGTTGTTAACAGGTGTACAGGAGTTCTTCTAAAAGTTTTTAACTCTATTTATTAAGAATTTTTAAAAACAAATGACATCACTTTTCCACAAAGTCACCTTCAGATGCATTTTCCCAGCGTCATACCAACTTTTTAATGCCATCAGCAACAAATGTTTTTGGTTAAGCGAGTAGCCACTGATGCACCACTGCTTTCAAATCATCATCAAATGAAAATCTTTTTCCACTTAAAGCTTCTTTGAGCATCCAAAAAGGTGGAAATCAGATGGTGCTAAATCCAGACTATAAGCTCTCTATCAGTCTCTCAGACACGACCAATTACTACTCCTCCCACCCTCACCATTTCAACTAAAATATAAAAGTGCACAAACTTTTTTTTGAAGATCCCTCCTATGATGCAACTTAAATTGATTGAACCATTTGGATTGGAAGTTCAAGAAACTGTTTGTGGATCTCTATAAACAAACTGTGGCAAGGCATACAGTAGATTGAAACCCTTTGAATATTTGTAGGGAGACCTGAAAATGCCATTTCACTTGCCACTTGCCATTCAGTCTTAAAGACTTTGCCATAAAGGAATTTGCCATGAAGAATGGGATAAACTGCCTAAATACTGGTGTGCAAACCTTGTTGAGACATTTTTTAAAACAAGATTCAAACTTTATATTAATGCCTATGGTTTTGTAATCAGAATTCCAAAAAACTCATGGTCAGGTGGCCACACATACGTTTAACAACAGTGGGGCCAAAAAGTATTTAGTCAGCCACTGATTGTGCAAGTTCTCCTACTTAGAAAGATGAGAGAGGTCTGTAATTTTCATCATAGGTACACTTCAACTATGAGAGACAAAATGAGAAAAAAAAATCCAGGAAATCACATTGTAGGATTTTTAAAGAATTTATTTGTAAATTATGGTGGAAAATAAGTATTTGGTCAATAACAAAAGTTCAACTCAATACTTTGTAACATAACGTTTGTTGGCAATGACAGAGGTCAAACGTTTTCTGTAAGTCTTCACCAGGTTTGCACACACTGTAGCTGGTATTTTGGCCCATTCCTCCATGCAGATCTCCTCTAGAGCAGTGATGTTTTGGGGCTGTCGCTGGGCAACACGGACTTTCAACTCCCTCCACAAATTTTCTGTGGGGTTGAGGTCTGGAGACTGGCTAGGCCACTCCAGGACCTTGAAATGCTTTTTACGGAGCCACTCCTTTGTTGCCCGAGCGGTGTGTTTGGGATCATTGTCATGCTGGAAGACCCAGCCACATTCCATCTTCAATGCTCTCACTGATGGAAGGAGGTTTTGGCTTAAAATCTCACGATACATGGCCCCGTTCATTCTTCCCTTAACACGGATCAGTCGTCCTGTCCCCTTTGCAGAAAAACAGCCCCAAAGCATGATGTTTCCACCCCCATGCTTCACAGTAGGTATGGTATTCTTGGGATGCAACTCAGCATTCTTCTTCCTCCAAACATGACGAGTTGAGTTTTTACCAAAAAGTTCCATTTTGGTTTCATCTGACCACATGATATTCTCCTAATCCTCTTCTGGATCATCCATATGCTCTCTGGCAAACTTCAGACGGGCCTGGACATGTACTGGCTTAAGCAGGGGGACACGCCTGGCACTGCAGGATTTGAGTCCCTCTCGGCGTAGTGTGTTACTGATGGTAGCCTTTGTTACTTTGGTCCCAGCTCTCTGCAGGTCATTCATCAGGTCCCTCCGTGTAGTTCTGGGATTTTTGCTCACCATTCTCATGATCATTTTGACCCCACGGGATGAGATCTTGCGTGGGACCTCAGATCGAGGGAGATTATCAATGGTCTTGTATGTCTTCCATTTTCTTACAATTGCTCCCACAGTTGATTTATTCACACCAACCTGCTTGCCTATTGTAGATTCACTCTTCCCAGCCTGGTGCAGGTCTACAATTTTCTTCCTGGTGTCCTTCGACAGCTCTTTGGTCTTAGCCATGGTTGAGTTTGGAGTCTGACTGTTTGAGGCTGTGGACAGGTGTCTTTTATACAGATAACGAGGTCAAACAGGTGCCATAAATACAGGTAATGAGTGGAGGACAGAAGAGCTTCTTAAAGAAGAAGTTACAGGTCTGTGAGAGCCAGAAATCTTGCTTGTTTGTTATTGACCAAATACTTATTTTCCACCATAATTTACAAATAAATTCTTTAAAAATCCTACAATGTGATTTCCTGGATTTTTTTTTTCTCATTTTGTCTCTCATAGTTGAAGTGTACCTATGATGAAAATTACAGACCTCTCTCATCTTTCTAAGTAGGAGAACTTGCACAATCAGTGGCTGACTAAATACTTTTTGGCCCCACTGTACATACACTGAGGTGGCGCATAAGCTTATTTAATGTGAGGGTAAGTTTTAACTAACATGATACAACATAATAATCTGCAAACACTGACAATACCATTGATGATTTGCAAACCTGTTTTAAAAAAGTTGAGACAGTATGCACTATAAGAGGCATATCCACACAGACCAGCGAGAAAGAAAAAGAACCCAGGTGCAAATGTTTAATCCAAGGTGGAATATCACTATGATTAAAAAGCCACTAACAATGAGTGGATAATCACAGGTGCCAGCAAGTAACATATGAAAGACATGCAAATATTTGCAACTCACAACAGAGAAAGTGGATAGAACAGGGATAGTTCAGAAATAAGACCTTGATGTCACAATTTGACAGGCTGCTCTGGCCATCTGTAATAAACCAGCCCTGGAAGAGAGAACAGATAATAACTATCAGAACCTGCCAACTCAGATATGCATGAGCAGAACCACTACCCTACCAAATTGCACCGCCTACACATGAAGTGGTTTTATGGGTGGGTCAGCTATGGAAAAGTGATGTCACGCCGTCAAGTGGGATATCGTCATTCTTTTGGTTTCTGGGGACCCACCCTGGTCTTGTGAAATTTTGGGCCTTGCAATGGAACCGCACTGGTAGAACAGACTGGTGGATATCTGTTCTACCAGTGTGGTTCCATTGAAAGGCCCAAATACCCCTTTTCCACCAACACAGATCCGGCTCCATTCCGGTTCCGAACTTCATTTTGAACCGGTCCGGCATGTTTCCACCGAAAACTTGCATTCTAATCTGGCACCACAGAATACTTGGTTTTTCAGCGTGAACTGTGACGTCACCTGTGGGTGTGTCACAGTGTAGAGGTTTGGGTACATTCACATGAAGCTGCTAAACCGCGTTTTAAAGTTCACCTGATTAAATTTTGAGCCAGTCTACCGCTGATATTCACTGATATTTTCAAAGAGATGAACTGTGTGATATGATGTGGTAAAAGTGACCTGGAGAGTACGAAAAACGCTTAACATGAAAAATAAAGCTTAACGTGGCTTGTTGAGTGATGAATTTTAGCAGTGCAGAGCACTTGTAACCAGTAATAACGGAGAGAAATGTAATGTTTCTATGTCGTACTTTTAGTTTCAGCCACATAAGCTTTTTTTACGTAAAGCTTTTTCGACTCTCCTGAGAAGCCGATTTTCAGAACCCCGGAGCTGCAGAACCACAGTGAAGTAAATCCAGCTAAACACAGATACATGTGGATGCTTTTAGAGTGGATTTAATAATTATTTCACACAAATGGATGTTCGTGTCATGGAACTTTAGTGATGTTTTATCACTCTAGTCAAGCGCTGAGCAAATCGGCTATTTGTGTTGAGTGTCGCGTGACAGCAAAGCGCAAAACGCTTCTCACGTCAATGAACTAAAGAAAGCAGCAATGGCAACAAACATGAGGAATGGAGTTGCCTTCTACATCTTCTTATTAGCAGTAGCTGATCGATGTTTTTTGCATCTCATCTGTAATCTACATGCTCCGCCATCACATTACTACTCCTTTCTTTCTTTGCGCAACGGCCACCATTAATGACGCATGCTTGTTTCCCAAAAACTGGTGGAAACGCGGCTCGGTTCTCTAAAAAACACCAAGGTTCCAAGAAACCTGAACAGAACCGATTCAAGAACCAGAGTTCTTTTGGTAGAAAAGCACTAAAAATGTCACTAGACCAGGGTGGGTCTGCAGAAACCGAAAGAATGCTGATATCCCACATGAGCAGAAAAAACAGACCAGATCCAGCACCACATATACTGTATATAGGGAGGTGGAATGGGAGGGAAATGACTAGTGTGGAGAAATGTTTTTTGTTGTTAGTTTTTTATACAAATTTATTTTAAAATGAATGCCTGTAATGCATTCCAAGAAGTTCATACAGTAGTTCATACACATCGTAACCCTGGTGGGTTATTTTAATATTAGGTGGAAATTATTACGCGAATCAGAACATATTAATGTGTGAGTGCTCGGCTACAGGAAGATGATTTAATGTGTTTATGTTTGCCGAAGGATTTGGTTTGGGTCAGTGATGTGTGGAATCACACCTGCCTATATTTTACCTGCTAATGAGTCACTTGCATGATTCACAGTGACATATAATCTTATGACCTCATATATTTTCTCACAGAAAAGCTTTCCCATGCCTTTTACTTTCATTAGAATAGAGATAGTATTTCACTACACTACACTCTGATACCTATTTATACACTATATGGCTAAAAGTATTTGGACACCTTATCATGAGCTTGTTGGTCATCCCCTTTTAAAAACAGATCTTGATCTAGATTCTAAGAAGGCTTCTTTCAAGATGGTAAAGTGTGTCTATGGGAGTTTGTGCCCATTCAGTAAAAAGAGTATTTGTATGGCTGGGCACTGATGTTGGTTAAGAAAGCCTCAGTCAATGTTGTAGTTTATTCCAAAGCTGTTTAGTATGGCTGAGGTCAGGGACCTTTTCCTCATGTCTTTATTGACCTTGATTTGTGCACAGGGACACAGCCATGCTGGAACAGGAAAATGCCTTCCCTAAACCGTTGCTGCTTAGAACAGTTAGAAGAATATAATTTCCTCCATATAAATGATTTATTACACCTGTTAGCAGTTGTTGTAGCTGAAACACATACACCCAAATAATAACTATGTGATTTTTTGTGATGTCAGCAGGTGATTGTAATCATGACTGGACCAGCAGTATCTCCCTTAATCTAGTCGTATCCAATTACCCTAATTGCATTACGCTTCCTCTCTACCGATACAACCCCCCACTGCTGTACACGTGCAGTACTGACTGCATCTTTTCACCTGCACGAGGCGACTTCATATGCGGAGCAGCTTTGTGCACAGAGAACCACAGCCTGATCAGCATTATTCATCATCTCTGTGCAGGCGCCATCAATCAGCCAGCAGAGGTCATAATTGCACCAGTTATGAGGAACCCTGGTCCGGCTAATCCCACCCTGTGAACAACAGCCAATAGTTGTTCATGTGGCCATCCAGCCAAGCCGGATGGCAGAGCTGACATTCGATATGATATATTCGAAATCCCAGCTCTGGTGTGCTAGCGTATTTTACCGCTGTGCCACCCGAGCGGCTCGCTTGGTATCTTTGATGCCAAAACGTACAAACCTTCTGTGCAGTCATTCCCATCTGCTTTCTATTGTCACTCAAGCTAAAACACACTTTTTTTATTGTTTGCTATTTTCTGTTCTTCTCTTCTTCTGTCATGACTGACTCCTTTCCAAAGTCTTTGTTTTACTGCCTTGCTGTGCAGCTTCCTCCTATTCACAGGACAATTTATTGTCTATTTTTTTTTTTTTTACAATTTGTAAGGAAAGCTTTTTGGCTGCTGCGATAAACTCCCCCTTAAAACTTTACTACATTTATGTGTAATAATTTTGTCTGAAATTTTAAGGAGGATGGTACATACATTTAATAAAATAAATATATAAAATATACACTTTTTAACAAACCAGAACCCTGACCTCATCTCTAGTGAACACTCACTCACTCACTCACTTTCTTTTTTTTAAATTTTTTTTTAAATGCATTTTCTCCCTTTTTCTCCCTTTTAGTGCGTCAAATTGTCCAATTGCACCATGCTTTCTCTCCACCAATGCCGATCCATTCTCTGATTGAGGAGAACGAAGCTAACCCACGCCCCCTCCGACACATGGGCAGCGTGCCGTATGCATCTTATCACCTACACTTTGACGAGTGCGTTGTGCACGGAGAGACACGCCCTGAGAGCACTCTTTTCCTATCCTTGTGCAGGCGCCATCAATCAGCCAGCAGAGGTCGCAATTGCACCAGTCATGAGAGAGACCCCCTCCGGCTTAGCCCCATAGTCCATATCTGAAGAACAGGCCAATCGTTGTTCATGTGGCCTCTCGGCCTAGCTGGCAGGCAGAGCTGTGATTCGATACGATGTATTCGAGATCCCAGCTCTGGTTCCAGCGTGTGTATTTACCGCTGCGCCCCCTGAGCAGCCACTCACTCACTTTCTTAACCGCTTATCCAATTAGGGTGGGGGTGGTGCTGCTGGAGCCTATCCCAGTTTTTCAATGGGCGCAAGACACACAGTAACACCCTGGATGGGGTGCCAGTCCATCACAGGGCAGACACACACACACACACACCCATTCACCTAGTGTTTATAGGGCAATTCAGTGTCTCCAATTACCTTGACTGCATGTTTTTTGGACTGTGGGAGGAAAACGGAGCTCCCGGAGGAAACCCACGCAGACCTGGGGAGAACATGCAAACTCTGCACAGAAAGGACCCCGGACCACCCTGCCTGGGGATCGAACCCAGGACCTTCTTGCTGTGAAGCGACAGTGCTACCCACAGAGCCACTGTGCCGCCCCCTACTGAACCTTTGGGATAATTTGGAACATTAATTACAAACCAGGCCTTCTCATCCAACATCAATTCACGACTCTATACATGCTCTTTTGACTAATTGGGCACAAATTACACACTCGCTCCAGTCTTTTGAAAAGGCCTCCCAAAAGACTGGAGGCTGTTACAGTTGCAAAGGGGGTTATGAGACGGACTTTATATTAATGTGTGTGGTTTTAAAATGGGATGTCCAACAAGCTCATGGTTAGGGGTCCACATAATTATGGTCATATAGTGTAGAAGCACAGCTGGAAGTAACTGCCAAGCCAGTCCATAGATCAGGCAATATTCTCTTAAACGAATTCAAAATTAATCTGGAAGAAAGCAGTCTTATCAAAACGCCCAAACCATGGTCTGTAATAGCTTCCAGTGGGTGCTGCATAATTAATGACATGTAGTTAAATTTGCCCCTGCCACCTCCTAAATCATGCGCATATGACTAAGATAACGACCAATGGGATTTTGCTTCGGCTCCTCCTGAGCCCTTCTCCCTCCCCACGGTCCTGTCAGGTTATGGGTTAATGACATCATTTTTATTCAGCCAGGTTCTTTCAGTATTACTGGCAGTCAGGTGCTCAGTGTGTATGTGTGTGTGTAGTTCTGAAAAAAGACTACACTGGATCAGGGACAGCGGGGATAACTTTGATCATGGACAGTTCATCTGATCCAGCCAGGATGACTCAGAGCAGAGCTGGAAGTAGTAGGATGCCACATGAGTGCAAATATCACTGTTGGGAATTTATGCAAGTGGGCGTAGCTATGGGGTCCTAACCTCAATAACAGCCATAATAAAGCTGATTAAGCTTATTTAATAGGGCAGGCAATAGATTCCACACAGGACATGAAGACACAATGTAATTTATTAAGAGAGGTGTGTTTCCACATGTAATCTAGTGTAGAAAATCAGACGTTTTACAACTGGTTTGACAATTTAAAATGATTTATATGAAATAATCACTTTTTATTGTTTAGAAAATAATAAAACAGGCATAAAACAATACAATTCACCTAATCTATGAATGAATATTTACAATGGAAACATCCCCATGGCCTACTACAATCCCATAATAGCAAGCTCTCCTAAATGTGTGAAAGATAAACAACATTCATCAGCCTGTTAGTGCAGCTGGCGTGTGTCTGTGGGGCAGTTACTGAGCAAACAAACCCTTCAATTCTCACCTCCTGCAAGGAGTTCTAAATGAGTTTTTTTCTGTGTCTGTTACTTTTTCTCCAGGTACTTTGACTTAATCCCACCCTCAAAAAGACATACAGTTGGTTGATTGCAAGACTCTTAATCCTCCTTTGGTAAGGGTGAGTAAACAAATAGGTAAGTGCATTATGCACTTTACTGGATCAGTATTATGTACAATAGATAGTTGGGTTACATGGGTACATGTGTAAGTGGATGATAGATGTGTGAAAAGGAAGTTGTGTAGATAAGTAAATTAATGTCAGGGTAGGTAGGTAGGTAGGTAAGTGGGTAGGTTTGTTTGTTTCTTAGGATTTTAATGTCATGTTTTACGCTTTTGGTTACATTCATGACAGGAACAGTAGTTACTCATTACACAAGTTTCATCAGTTCACAAGGTTATATCGAACACAGTAATGGACAATTTAGTGTCTTCAATTTACCTCTCTTGCATGTCTTTGGACTGTGGGAGGAAACCGGAGCACCCGGAGTAAACCCATGCAGGCACGGGAAGAACATGCAAACTCCACACAGAAAGGACCCGGACCACCCCACCTGGGATCGAACCCAGGACCTTCTTGCTGTGAGGCGACAGTGCTACCCACTTAGCCACCATGCTGCCCAAAGTGGGTAGGTAGGTGTTTAAGGGGGTAGATTTATATGTAGGTAGGTGAGGAGGTAGGTAGGTAGATAGGTAGGTAGGTGTTTAAGGGGTTAGATTTATATGTAGGTAGGTGAATAGGTAGGTAGGTAGGTGTTTAAGGGAGTAGATTCATATGTAGGTGGGTAGGTAGGTAGGTGTTTAAGAGGGTAGATTTATATGTAGGTAGGTGAGTAGGTAGTTAGGTAGCTGTTTAAAAGGATAGAATTATATGTAGGTAGGTAGATGTTTAAAAGGGTAGATTTATATGTAGGTAGGTGAGTAGGTAGTTAGGTAGCTGTTTAAAAGGGTAGATTTATATGTAGGTAGGTAGATGTTTAAAAGGGTAGATTTATATGTAGGTAGGTGAGTAGGTAGGTAGGTGGTTAGGTAGGTAGGTGTTTAAGGGGGTAGATTTATATGTAGGTAGGTAGGTAGATAAGTAGATAGATAGGTAGGTGTTTAAGGGGTAGATATACTGTATATGTAGGTAGGTAGGTAGGTAGGTAGGTAGGTAGGTAGGTAGGTAGGTAGGTAGGTAGGTAGGTAGGTAGGTAGGTAGGTAGGTAGGTAGGTAGGTAGGTAGGTAGGTAGGTAGGTAGGTAGGTAGGTAGGTAGGTAGGTAGGTAGGTAGGTAGGTAGGTAGGTAGGTAGGTAGGTAGGTAGGTAGGTAGGTAGGTAGGTAGGCAGGTACATACATATGTAGATAAGTAAGAAGGTGTGTAAATAGATTTATATGTAGGTAGGTAGGCAGGTACATAAGTAGGTAGATAGGTAGGTGTTTAAGGGGGTAGATTTATAGGTAGGTAGGCAGGTACATAAGTAGGTAGATAGGTAGGTGTTTAAAGGGGTAGATTTATATGTAAGTATGTAGGAAGGTTGGTACATATGTAGATAAGTAAGAAGGTGTGTAAATAGATTTATATGTAGGTAGGTAGGCAGGTACATAAGTAGGTAGATAGGTAGGTGTTTAAGGGGGTAGATTTATATGTAGGTAGGTAGGAAGGTTGGTACATATGTACATAGATAAGTAAGAAGGTGTGTAAATAGATTTATATGTAGGTAGGTAGGCAGGTACATAAGTAGGTAGATAGGTAGGTGTTTAAGGGGGTAGATTTATATGTAGGTAAGTAGGAAGGTTGGTACATATGTAGATAAGTAAGAAGGTGTGTAAATAGATTTATATGTAGGTAGGTAGAAGGGTTTGTATGTTGGTGGACAGCACTGTGGCTCAGTGGGTAGCACTGTCGCCTCACAGCATGAAGGTCTTGGGTTTGATTCCCAGGTGGTGCAGTCATCTGGTCCTTTCTGTGTGGAGTTTGCATGTTCTCTCCGTGTCTGTGTGTGTTTCCTCCGGGAGCTCCGGTTTCCTCCCACAGTCCAAAGACATGCAAGTGAGGTGAATTGGAGATACAAAATTGTCCATGAACTTGTGAACTAATGAATCTTGTGTAATGAGTAACTACAGTTTCTGTCATGAATGTAACCAAAGTGTAAAACATGACGTTAAAATCCTAATAAATAAATAAAAGATATGTTGGTAGTATGATGATTAGATAGGTACATACGTATGTAGATAGGTAAGAAGGTGTGTAAATAGATTTATATGTAGGTAGGTGGGAATGTAGTTAGGTGGGTGGGTGTGTACAGAGGTAGCTGTATAGGTGTGCAAATACACAAGCTATTTACAACAATATTATGCCATTTGGGATAAGGTTGGATTATTCAGTAGCAGAGCTTCTTATATTGTAGCTTGTCTGGTTCTGGATTAGCTAGTCAACTGTCTGCTGCATGCCCATGCTGGTATGTCCGATGACTAATTTATTGACGATGTGAAATTTATATAAAAAAAAATGCTTACAAACTAAATAAATATAAAATAGTCACTAAATAAATTTTTCCACAGATCTTAATCCTGGAGTATTGTGTCATAAAAAAAACAGACGCTACAGAAACCTACACTAGACAGCAATGTTGATAGAGGATTTGGCCCTGGTGAGTTTAGGTGAGTCACAGGGAGTGTCCACAGGACTAAACGTGAAGCCATTACAAACCTGGGCTCACACCCTGTTACACCTACATATACTTATACTATTCCAGCCCACACATGAATGGAATTGATACCCATAGACAAGCAAGAAAGATGAAAAGAAATGTTTATTCTTAGTGTCGGAATACTCACCCTGAAAATGCTTGCTTAATGCAAAAATGAGGGTGAATTTGCTTGCCCTCAGTAATTTGTATAATTTGTTGTATTTATATTCCCTCCCTCGTCTTTCTCCAGTGCTAGAACTAGAGAAAGAAGAGGGTTATGCAAACTGCTCAGCCTCCTCAGTTCAGTTTTCATTTTCCAATTTCCATGATTCATTTTTATTCTCAATTAGATTCACAAAGGCTTTCAGAGACCTTAAAGCAGAAAATAATTTCTACAGCAGGGAGGACGTGGCATTGACTGCTGGGAAAATTACTAAGCAGTTTTATCCAGCTATGAAAATGATAGAGATTTGTTTGCATTCTCATTTGTTCGAACTCTACCAGGTTTATACGGGTGTATTGATACATAGTTTGCAAATGTAATACATGCATCAGTGAGAGTGGTGCAGTGTGACTGCATGCATTTGAAATTCAAAAAATGCAGGCACAGATCGAGGGTTACATTTAGCTCCATAATCACTGAGCCATGAGTAAGCTGCTTTCTAAATTTCACTTTCATGTCACTTCATAAACAGGTTGCACTCCACCTTGGGTATATCACACTGCTGAAACCAGATCCTGTGTAACTCAGCACTACGACTAAAATAGGAGGAACATGGTAAGTTCCCGTCAACTTCCAATCACAGCCAAAACTTTCTGGAAGTTGATGTCACACAAATTAATATTAATCCTTCCTCATTTTAATAAGATCTGGTAGTAAGTGTCTATAAATACACCACATGTTTCCAGTGTAAACAGAGAGTCAGATGTAGACCTTAATGGAATAATTCATAGCACCATTTTCCATCTCAAATGCAGTTCCTCTGCCAGGTCATGTTTAGTGCCCCAGTTTGCTTCTTTAGCTTTGCAATGGAGCTGTGTGTCACCAAGGGTAAAGAAGAGATATGAAAATTGGGGGAAATAAATTTATCACCAGCATAACAGAAGGCAATATTGAAAATAAGAAATATGAATGGTAACAAGTAAAAAAATTCATGAATGACCAGTAGCAAGAAATAACTACAAAACTGTATTATTGTGTCGCTCAAAACAAGTAATATATGTTATTAATAATTATAATATTAGTTATAATAATAACAATAATAATAATAAATAATATTTAATATTTATAAATAATATTATATATACAGGTCCTTCTCAAAAAATTAGCATATTGTGATAAAGTTCATTATTTTCCATAATGTAATGATAAAAATTAAACTTTTATATATTTTAGATTCATTGCACACCAACTGAAATATTTCAGGTCTTTTATTGTTTTAATACTGATGATTTTGGCATACAGCTCATGAAAACCCAAAATTCCTATCTCAAAAAATTAGCATATTTCATCCGACCAATAAAAGAAAAGTGTTTTTAATACAAAAAAAAGTCAACCTTCAAATAATTATGTTCAGTTATGCACTCAATACTTGGTCGGGAATCCTTTTGCAGAAATGACTGCTTCAATGCGGCGTGGCATGGAGGCAATCAGCCTGTGGCACTGCTGAGGTGTTATGGAGGCCCAGGATGCTTCGATAGCGGCCTTAAGCTCATCCAGAGTGTTGGGTCTTGTGTCTCTCAACTTTCTCTTCACAATATCCCACAGATTCTCTATGGGGTTCAGGTCAGGAGAGTTGGCAGGCCAATTGAGCACAGTAATACCATGGTCAGTAAACCATTCACCAGTGGTTTTGGCACTGTGAGCAGGTGCCAGGTCGTGCTGAAAAATGAAATCTTCATCTCCATAAAGCTTTTCAGCAGATGGAAGCATGAAGTGCTCCAAAATCTCCTGATAGCTAGCTGCATTGACCCTGCCCTTGATAAAACACAGTGGACCAACACCAGCAGCTGACATGGCACCCCAGACCATCACTGACTGTGGGTACTTGACACTGGACTTCAGGCATTTTGGCATTTCCTTCTCCCCAGTCTTCCTCCAGACTCTGGCACCTTGATTTCCGAATGACATGCAAAATTTGCTTTAATCCGAAAACAGTACTTTGGACCACTGAGCAACAGTCCAGTGCTGCTGTTTCTGGTTCAAAAGTGGCTTGACCTGGGGAATGCGGCACCTGTAGCCCATTTCCTGCACACGCCTGTGCACGGTGGCTCTGGATGTTTCTACTCCAGACTCAGTCCACTGCTTCCGCAGGTCCCCCAAGGTCTGGAATCGGCCCTTCTCCACAATCTTCCTCAGGGTCCGGTCACCTCTTCTCGTTGTGCAGCGTTTTCTGCCACACTTTTTCCTTCCCACAGACTTCCCACTGAGGTGCCTTGATACAGCACTCTGGGAACAGCCTATTCGTTCAGAAATTTCTTTCTGTGTCTTACCCTCTTGCTTGAGGGTGTCAATGATGGCCTTCTGGACAGCAGTCAGGTCGGCAGTCTTACCCATGATTGCAGTTTTGAGTAATGAACCAGGCTGGGAGTTTTTAAAAGCCTCAGGAATCTTTTGCAGGTGTTTAGAGTTAATTCGTTGATTCAGATGATTAGGTTAATAGCTCGTTTAGAGAACCTTTTCATGATATGCTAATTTTTTGAGATAGGAATTTTGGGTTTTCATGAGCTGTATGCCAAAATCATCAGTATTAAAACAATAAAAGACCTGAAATATTTCAGTTGGTGTGCAATGAATCTAAAATATATGAAAGTTTAATTTTTATCATTACATTATGGAAAATAATGAACTTTATCACAATATGCTAATTTTTTGAGAAGGACCTGTATACAGGGGTTGGACAATGAAACTGAAACACCTGTCATTTTAGTGTGGGAGGTTTCATGGCTAAATTGGACCAGTCTGGTGGCCAATCTTCATTAATTGCACATTGCACCAGTAAGAGCAGAGTGTGAAGGTTCAATTAGCAGGGTAAGAGCACAGTTTTGCTCAAAATATTGCAATGCACACAACATTATGGGTGACATACCAGAGTTCAAAAGAGGACAAATTGTTGGTGCACGTCTTGCTGGCGCATCTGTGACCAAGACAGCAAGTCTTTGTGATGTATCAAGAGCCATGGTATCCAGGGTAATGTCAGCATACCACCAAGAAGGACAAACCACATCCAACAGGATTAACTGTGGACGCAAGAGGAAGCTGTCTGAAAGGGATGTTCGGGTGCTAACCCGGATTGTATCCAAAAAACATAAAACCACGGCTGCCCAAATCACGGCAGAATTAAATGTGCACCTCAACTCTCCTGTTTCCACCAGAACTGTCCGTCGGGAGCTCCACAGGGTCAATATACACGGCCGGGCTGCTATAGCCAAACCTTTGGTCACTCGTGCCAATGCCAAACGTCGGTTTCAATGGTGCAAGGAGCGCAAATCTTGGGCTGTGGACAATGTGAAACATGTATTGTTCTCTGATGAGTCCACCTTTACTGTTTTCCTCACATCCGGGAGAGTTACGGTGTGGAGAAGCCCCAAAGAAGCGTACCACCCAGACTGTTGCATGCCCAGAGTGAAGCATGGGGGTGGATCAGTGATGGTTTGGGCTGCCATATCATGGCCCAATACTTGTGCTAGATGGGCGCGTCACTGCCAAGGACTACCGAACCATTCTGGAGGACCATGTGCATCCAATGGTTCAAACATTGTATCCTGAAGGCGGTGCCATGTATCAGGATGACAATGCACCAATACACACAGCAAGACTGGTGAAAGATTGGTTTGATGAACATGAAAGTGAAGTTGAACATCTCCCATGGCCTGCACAGTCACCAGATCTAAATATTATTGAGCCACTTTGGGGTGTTTTGGAGAAGCGAGTCAGGAAACGTTTTCCTCCACCAGCATCACGTAGTGACCTGGCCACTATCCTGCAAGAAGAATGGCTTAAAATCCCTCTGACCACTGTGCAGGACTTGTATATGTCATTTCCAAGACGAATTGACGCTGTATTGGCCGCAAAAGGAGGCCCTACACCATACTAATAAATTATTGTGGTCTAAAACCAGGTGTTTCAGTTTCATTGTCCAACCCCTCTGTATATATACAGTATATACGTATATATATATACAGTGTATCACAAAAGTGAGTACACCCCTCACATTTCTGCAGATATTTAAGTATATCTTTTCATGGGACAACACTGACAAAATGACACTTTGACACAATGAAAAGTAGTCTGTGTGCAGCTTATATAACAGTGTAAATTTACTCTTCCCTCAAAATAACTCAATATACAGCCATTAATGTCTAAACCACCGGCAACAAAAGTGAGTACACCCCTAAGAGACTACACCCCTAAATGTCCAAATTGAGCACTGCTTGTCATTTTCCCTCCAAAATGTCATGTGATTTGTTAGTGTTACTAGGTCTCAGGTGTGCATAGGGAGCAGGTGTGTAGTACAGCTCTCACACTCTCTCATACTGGTCACTGAAAGTTCCAACATGGCACCTCATGGCAAAGAACTCTCTGAGGATCTTAAAAGACGAATTGTTGCGCTACATGAAGATGGCCAAGGCTACAAGAAGATTGCCAACACCCTGAAACTGAGCTGCAGCACAGTGGCCAAGATTATCCAGCGTTTTAAAAGAGCAGGGTCCACTCAGAACAGACCTCGCGTTGGTCGTCCAAAGAAGCTGAGTGCACGTGCTCAGCGTCACATCCAACTGCTGTCTTTGAAAGATAGGTGCAGGAGTGCTGTCAGCATTGCTGCAGAGATTGAAAAGGTGGGGGGTCAGCCTGTCAGTGCTCAGACCATACGCCGCACACTACATCAAATTGGTCTGCATGGCTGTCACCCCAGAAGGAAGCCTCTTCTGAAGTCTCTACACAAGAAAGCCTGCAAACAGTTTGCTGAAGACATGTCAACAAAGGACATGGATTACTGGAACCATGTCCTATGGTCTGATGAGACCAAGATTAATTTGTTTGGTTCAGATGGTCTCAAGCATGTGTGGCGGCAATCAGGTGAGGAGTACAAAGATAAGTGCGTCATGCCTACAGTCAAGCATGGTGGTGGGAATGCCATGGTCTGGGGCTGCATGAGTGCAGCAGGTGTTGGGGAGTTACATTTCATTGAGGGACACATGAACTCCAATATGTACTGTGAAATACTGAAGCAGAGCATGATCCCCTCCCTCCGGAAACTGGGTCGCAGGGCAGTGTTCCAGCATGATAATGACCCCAAACACACCTCTAAGACGACCACTGCTTTACTGAAGAGGCTGAGGGTAAAGGTGATGGACTGGCCAAGCATGTCTCCAGACCTAAACCCAATAGAACATCTTTGGGGCATCCTCAAGCGGAAGGTGGAGGAGCGCAAAGTCTCGAATATCCGCCAGCTCCGTGATGTCGTCATGGAGGAGTGGAAAAGCATTCCAGTGGCAACCTGTGAAGCTCTGGTAAACTCCATGCCCAGGAGAGTTAAGGCAGTTCTGGGAAATAATGGTGGCCACACAAAATATTGACACTTCAGGAACTTTCACTAAGGGGTGTACTCACTTTTGTTGCCGGTGGTTTAGACATTAATGGCTGTATATTGAGTTATTTTGAGGGAAGAATAAATTTACACTGTTATATAAGCTGCACACAGACTACTTTTCATTGTGTCAAAGTGTCATTTTGTCAGTGTTGTCCCATGAAAAGATATACTTAAATATCTGCAGAAATGTGAGGGGTGTACTCACTTTTGTGATACACTGTATATATATATATATATATATATATATATATATATATATATATATATATATTCTCCGCTCTGATTGAGGAGAACAAAGCTAACCCACGCCCCCTCCGACACGTGGGCAGCAGCCGTATGCATTTTGTCACCTACACTTTGACGAGTGCAGTGCCGATCAGCACTGTGTATGGAGGGACACACCATGACAGCACTCTTTTCCCGTCCCTGTGCAGGCACCATCAATTAGCCAGCAGAGGTCATAATTGCATCAGTTATGAGGTCCCCATCCGGCTCCCTAACCCTGTATGATCAACAGCCATATGTTGTTCATATAGCCAGCCAGCCAAGACGGATGGCAGAGCTGAGATTTGATACAATGTATTTGAAATCCCAGCTCTGGTGTGCTAGCTTATTTTACCGCTGCACCACCTGAGCGGCTCTAGGCGTTAAGTTTTAAGGTATTTTTTCCCATAAGAATGTATGGGAAACCTGTTAATACTTTACCTTTACTTCTTTATTGTTTCCTTATGCTTCTTAATCGTGGAGATAATTGATTTGGGACTACTGTATTCCATTCAGTAAAGGCGCATTCACATGAGAAGCGGCACAATAGCTTTTCCGCTGCTTTTGAACAATAAGCGTTTTAAACTTTCTTGAAAAAAAGCTGATTCTTACAATTTCTCAGAACCCCGAGCTATTACACAAGTTTAAAAGTGAAACAAGAGGAAAATCCAGCTAAACACAGATACATATAAAGCTTTCAGAGTTAATCTGATGGTTATTCCACACAAATGCAGATTCGTCTCATATGAGCACTTTGATGACGTTTTACTGCACCGTTTAAGCCAAACGGTGAACAAAGTGGCTGGTTATTGTTAAGTTAAAATTAAATAAATAATGTTTTTGATAAAGAAACTAGTTTAAGGGAAACGTTGAGTTTAAGGGTACAAATTTCTCGACGAAGGGCGTTGAGTTTTAAAGATTTTGAGTTTAGGGGACTTTGAGTTACAATGTACAACTGTAGTTTTATTATTATTATTAATATTGTTACTATTATTATTATTATTATTGATGTATTTATTTTTTTGCTGCTGAGATTAGTCTAATCAGAGGGTTGATTAACCTTACACCATGCCCCCCTAATTATTTTATGATGATTATGTTTGACTTCAGCTAGTGATGTGTTTTTGTTTACACAAATAGGGCTGGTTTGACTGCACTAAACTGCATTAAAAAAGTACATACAACAGTGGTCTCTTATTAAGGTAAAAAAAAAATAGCTCAAACTGCCTATTTACAAAAATGTGGATATTTGGAAATTTGTCTGGGTGGTAAGATATAACAGAGAAACCAACAAAAACAGGTCTGTTATGTATTAAAAGCTTATGTAACATGGATCTCAATGCTCACGGTCAAGCAAGCTTTACATTACTGTAGGTGTAAAGGCTGCCATGCAAGAAAAGAAGCACCTGCTCCGCAATTAGCACTTTAAAGCTGAAGTTTGTTGGTAATTACATGCACCAAGAATTGTGTCCCAATTATTTATTGACAGAAAAAGAACAGTCAGAAATCACTGAAATCCCAGGAGAGTCTTGACCTTACTTGCCCTCTACAGCTGTATGTAAACTATTGGAATTAACTGTTTGTGGTTTGTGTCCATATAAACATCAGACACCAGATATGATGCTAATAAACTGCCTTCATCTGTTAGTATCATTGGCGTCATAGCTCCCGAGCCAAACCTAAAAAATAAATAAAATTCACACAAACATGTGGTGGTTAATTGATATTTGCATAAGTCTTGTAACTTCTAGAGGTTTAGTTAAATGTTTATTTAAAAAAATAATAAAAACAAAATAGTGCTCACACTTTATAGAACAGCTATCAAATCTGTTCTAAAATGCCAACGGTGAAGTTCAGATCTAAATATACTCTCCAAACCTGACAGTTCCCAGGTGCTCTTTACTGCTAAATGAAGAAGACATTTCTGTCGTAAATGCCAGATGTAAAAAAAAGTCCCATCAGCAGCAGTAGCACAGCTGCAGTGGAGAGTACAACCGAAAGTTTTTATTCAATTTAACCTGAGCTGCATTATCCAAAAAATGTCATTTTTGGCAGCGAGGGAAAGCAGTAAACATGCAGTTAAAAGGAGAGCAGTCAGGTTTTCTGTTTGTGCCTGGAAAATAGTAATGTCACCTAGGAATATAATATAAATAATATGATAATGATTAGATCTATGGCATTATCATGGAGTCATTTTGTGGGTGTTTTTCTCTTTCTGTCTCTGACATGTCTGGAACTTTTTTTTTTTTGTCACCAAATCTGAATCCAGTAGAGCCAACTTTGGGATGTGACAAAACAAGAGATAGGCAGCATTAAACCACAGTAATAACATGATGCTATCACTGGAGCAAAATCTGGAAATAATGCTTTCAACATTATTTTGAAATTCATGCCATGTGAGGCTGTTATAATCCTGTCTGTAAATAAAAATATTGAAATTGTGTCGTTTCCTCTTTCTCTGGGTTTTGTTTTTCTATCTGTCCGTCCATCTTTGTTTAATGGTTTTTCTTTTCTATCTATCTATCTATCTATCTATCTATCTATCTATCTATCTATCTATCTATCTATCTATCTATCTATCTATCTATCTATCTATCTATCTATCTATCTATTAAAAATGTAAGCATTTAAACATAATAGGTACATAAGTATTCACATCCATGGCTTAATATTTTGTTGAAGCACCTTTGGCAGCAATCACAGCCTCGAGTCTTCTTGGGTATGTCTGTACAAGCTTGGCACACCTGTTTTTGGGCATTTTCTCCCATTATTTTCTGCAGATCCTCTCAAACTCAGTCAGGTTGGATGGGCAGCGTCTGTAGACAGCCATTTTTAGGTCTTTCCAGAGATGTTCAATTGGATTCAAGTCCGGGCTCTGGCTGGGCCACTCAAGGACATTCACAGACTGCTCCTGAAGCCACTCCTTTGTTATCTTGGCTGTGTGCTTTGGGTCATTGTCTTGTTGGAAGATGAATCGTCGCCCTAGTCTGAGTTTCAGAGCACTCTGGAGCAGGTTTTCTTGAAGAATCTCTCTATATTTGGCTGCTGTCATCTTACCCTCTATGCGGACTAGTCGCCCAGTTCCTGCCGCATAAAAACATCCCCACAGCATGATGCTGCCACCACCACTTTGTGATAAGTAGCTGATTCTGAACGAACTCGTCTTTGATATGAACGTGTTCTAACGCATTTGTAGTCAATGAAATGTTAACACAACTGTACATTTTTGACCATTTAATTTTTGACATTTTGGTGGAAGCTGAGCTTCCCTTGCAGTCTTAGAGAAATCGCCACTGGGTGTGAATACTTTCTGATGGCACTGTATACAGATTAAGTGAATACCTCTGATTAACTCTTCGTCATGGCACCTGGCACCTGCAGGCATTGCCAATTATACTCTCTAGGGGGCGCCCATCCGATCGGTAGCAGAGCTGAGGTTCATACTTGGGGAGTTATATAATCCCGCTGCGCCACTTGGGCGATCCTTACCTTTGTATTTCTGTGAATCCATGATAATGGTCATGCAGTCAAGACTGCAAGTTCCTGGGGCAAAAAAAAAACATCCTAACATTATTACAGACACACCTCCAAACTGCTGATCAATATGGCTCCATGGTTCCAGTTTTGATTCATAGAACTGTGTCCCAGGGGCGGCACGGTGGCTTGGTGGGTAGCACTGTCGCCTCACAGCAAGAAGGTCCCGGGTTCGATCCCCAGGCAGGGTGGTCCGAGTGTGTGTCTGCCCTGCGATGGACTGGCGCCCCGTCCAGGGTGTTACTTTGTGCCTTGCGCCCATTGAAAAGCTGGAATAGGCTTCAGCAAACAACCCCCCCCCCCCACACACACACACACACACACACACACACACCCCTAATTGGATAAGTGGTTAAGAAAGTGAGTGAGTGAGAACTGTTTCCCAAAAGTTCTGTTAACTTTTCTGTTCTTCTTGGTCAAGAGTGGAGTGTGCCATGGAATCTGACATAGAGTCCTTGGTTATGAAGTGATCTTCTTATGGTTGCCAATGACATATTTATCCCAGCTTTCATGTAAATAAGGAACACACTGGCACTTTGGTATCGAGTCTAAATTGTAATTTACTTAAGATAATAAAGGGTTTGCTAAATGTAACAGTTTGCTTTTTGACTTTAGCAAAAGACTACTGTTCCATGTACTTACAATGGATGCAGTCAAACTATCTCTATTTATAAGGGCATAAAAACTCATGATAATCACCAACCAGGAATCAGAAAAACATGCCACAAAGATAAAAATAAGTAAATGACATGTCATTCATGCTTTACGTTAATGTACACATTTAACTTCACCTTGTATGTCAGCATTGTTTTGGTAATGTTATTAACAGCTTCTTATATAAAAATGCAATATTTTAAATATCAAATAAACATTTGCACCCTGCCTCAAGAAGCCTGACTATTGAGATTATTGATACGATATATGTGAATGCTAAACCTAACTTAATGGAATATAAATCACGTTCCCTGCCTCACAGTAAACCTGCATAGATTAATCCTGGTATAAAGTTGAGAGGCGGAATTAAAAGCTCATAGCTATCTCTAAGCAGGCAGTGTTCTTTAGAGGATGCCCGTGCTGGTGCAGCAAGCTTTGGGACTGACTGAACAATGGATTACTGACAGCTGCATATGTGTTGTTTAGATTTATGTAGCGTTGCGGAAACTTGGCCAGCTGCCTTTAACTTGTCAGCTCGTTGCCGTGTGGCCGATGATATAGCATTCTGGGACTGCGTGAAGCCGTTCAGGGAGAATGCAATCTTCATTGGTAGGCTGATGCATTGCAGATTCAAGCTGACTAATGTACAACACCACCACCACCACCACTGTTAAATGCATGTCTGTAATACCACTGGGTTTAATGGAGGCAAGTGAGCTTGAGAATAGTGCTTTAGCTGGATGTGCTGTCTTTATTGAAAGCTACTGAGATCTGTTAAACAGACTCTGAAGATGGATGATATGGAGGCGGAATGTGGGGTTGATTTTAATGCATATGCTATTATGCTATTATGCTGTGAGTCTATGCTAATGGAACTATGCTATTCTATACGAATCCACTGACTTACAGTTACAGTCACCAGTGTAAATACACATATAGTATGACAGTTTTGGGACTCCAGTGTTTTTTAGAGCAGACACACATACACACACACACATACACACACCCATTCACCTATAGGGCAATTCAGTGTCTCCAATTAACCTGACTGCATGTTTTTGGACTGTGGGGGGAAACCGGAGCTCTTGGAGGAAATCCACACAGACACGAGGAGAACATGCAAACTCCACACAGAAAGGACCCAGACCGCCTCGCCTGGGGATTTTCTTGCTGTGAGGCGACAGTGCTACCCACCAAGCCACTGTGCCGCCACAAAGATATACAGCAAAATAAATTATTTATTTATTGGTGTACAATGGATGGATGGATAGGAAACCCCATAGGAAAAGTCAGCTGAAGGTACATTAAAGTAAATAGTATTAAAGTAGACAAGTATTATTGTACAGCACTATGTAGTTAAATAAAGAAATGTAATATGTAATATAATAAACTATTGTAAAGTGTCAATTGCAGTAAATATTAAGATGTGCAATGTATAATACTATGTAGGTGAATAACTATGATAAATATATTTTATATGTAATATAATAAACTATCATAAAAGTGTCATTTGCAGTAAATATTAACAAATATGCAATGTAGGCTTCATAAACAGAGTGCCAGATCATGCTCCATGAGTCAATCCTGAAAGCCCTAATAGTGGCTCAGAGTTCTGTGATGTATATTAATGCCTCTTAACTTGCCGATTATTGGTGATTACAGCTGGTAATTTATCTGTGCCCATATAAATATATGGCTCATCTTACTGTCCCTAATTCAAAGTACATGGAATAGTGGTCTCCAGCCAAAAAGAAAACCCCATCTGTCAGTTTATGTTGTTGGGGAAATAGTCTGAATATTTTGAACACGGCTGACTTTATCTACAGGCATGTGAGCTTTATATTGACAAAGTGTTATAGGCTGTCATGAGAAAAAGGAGTCCTCTCTCCAAAGTTGGGACTTTAAAGCTTGACTAAAGGTTGTTGCTAATCCCATGGATAAAAGGCTTTTTTTTTTCTCCAAGCATTTGCCAATGTAAAACATGCTTGACTGTGGACAGTGACATTTAACTTAAACTGATTTTTTAAAGTGTTATTTAAAATATGTATGTGGGTAAGTCATTTTTGTGTTAATATTTTTGTTTATGCATTTTCTCCCCCTTTTCTCCCGACTTTTAGCGTATCCAATTACACAATTGCATTATGCTTCCTCTCTTCTGATGCCGTTCCCCGCCCTGATTGAGGAGAGCGAGACTGACACTTTTCACCTGCACAAAATGAGTTCATATGTGGATCAGCTTTGTGTACGGAGCGCCACACCCTGATCAACGCATAATCTCTCGACTCTGTGTAGGCGCCATCAATCAGCCAGCAGAGGTTGTAATTGCCACAGTTATGAGGAGTCCCTATCCGGCTCCCACCCTGTATGATGTAGGTGCCCGGCCCAGCCGGATGGCAGAACTGGTGTGCTAGTGTGTTTTACTGCTGCGCCACCTGAGCAGTCTTGAGTTTTAGGTGTTATTTAAAATATGTATGTGGTCCAGCCAATTCATAAATGTGTGGATAAAAATAGAGAGGAAGAACACCTTTTTTTTCATATATACTGTACATATACACATATACAGTACAATGATTGTTTTTCCCAAATATCCCAGCTTTTTATTTATTTATTATTTTTTTATTATTATTTTGGAAACTCAGGTCAGAATGCAAGGTCAGCCACTGTACAGCAACCCTGGAGCAGAGAGGGTTAAGACCCTTGCTCAAGTGCCCACTAGTGGATGTATGGCAGAACCAGGATTCAAACCCACAGTCTTTCAATTGATAGTTCAAAGCTCTATCCACTAGGCTACCACTGTCCCATGTGGTAGTGAAATGGCAATTAAATCAGTTATAAATTAGATCCCCAACACAATCAAGGATCTGAATCCGTTGACCTACAGCAATATGTACACAGTTGACTTCAACTGTAGCACACTAATGTACCCTAAATCTAAATCAACAAAGTATGCACTCCTGAGGGTACCACACCAGTAACACGTAATGTTACATATTAGGACTTACATATTAGGAAGTGTCTCTACCTCTATACTATTCTGTATAGAACCAGAATGTGTTACGATGGAGAAAGGAGGACTCAAACGCGGAAACTTAAATTAAATAATAATTTATTTATAATAGAAAAATAAACAAAAAGGGAAAAAGGCTTGAAAATAAAAACCAGTCGGGAAGTCCGCTGGTGCCGCCGAAACTGCAGGCAAAGAAAACAACACCAATAACCAAATGACAAAAGAGGACGCGAACCCAGGTCTCCTCAACGAGGGACGGTCGCGTTAACTCCGCGCTATAACGCCGCGGGTAGTTGAGACTGCTAGGGCGCGTTACGGCGCTGTAAAAGAAGGATGCGGAAGAAGAGTTTCCCCGAGTGCTACTAGCTCCCAGATCGGTGGGAAACTAGTAATGTCCGCGATCGGCGAAAGCTCTCCAGAGAACCCCACGGGGGGGAATCGCCGATCTGAAAAGAGAACAGAAAAAACATTAATTTCAAGAGACCCAGCGGGGATTCGAACCAGGGAATGCAGCGCACCCGCCGAACGCTTAACGGCGTCGCCACCCAGTGGTTACTGAATCCGAAGGCTGTCGAACTGACACTAACTCCCGAACCACGGGAGTCTACACACGTTCGTGGTCGACGTGACCTCGCAGGGGGAACACCGCTGGGGAATGACGTTGATCTGAAAAAGAGAGAATAGACTACGTTTTGTTTACCCAGACACAAGTGAGGATTCGAACCGGGGAATGCCACGCTCCAGCCGCACGCTTAACAGCGTCGCCACCCAGTGGTAACTGAATCCGATTACTGCCTGGTTAATAGGGGTTGCGGGCAAACCGCTTCCAGCCAGAAGGCTGGTAGCGTAGCAGCATTGCTAACGCTGACCGATAAACAAAAGGCAGCGCAATGGCTGCACGGCGTCGCACCACGCTAAATTCTAAGGTGAAAACAAAGAAGTACCTCGACCTTCCAGTCTACACACCCTAATGGCGATGCCACCAGGGGATACCCTCTAAACCCTAGAAAGCGCGGACGAACTGCCACTGACAAACCGGGAAAACAAACAAAAGGTGCGACACCCACCGCTGCGCAGAGCTGGCTTAAATAGCCAACTCAGCAGCTGTGGGTGATCAGCCCTAATTGGTCCTCCTGCCACTTAAGGCCTTTGTTTGCCTTGCTCTGTAAGACCTACTTCGCTGGGAACTCGGGGTGCATTCACCAGCTACCGTAGGTCTCCTAATAGAACCCCCTCCTCTAGGGACAGCTCCTGAGGTCCCAAGACCCGCATCACGGTTCCGGCGGAACTCGCGGATCAGTTCAGGGTCCAGGATCTGACGAGCCGGTACCCATGAACGTTCCTCAGGGCCGTAGCCTTCCCAATCCACCAAGTATTGGGTGCTACCCTGAACCTTCCTGCTATCCATCAGACGGCGGACAGTGAAGGCAGGGGCACCCTGGATGATACGAGGGGCGGGAGGCTGGGGAGGGGGTGACACTCCCCCGCACATAAATGGTCGGAGCTGGGAGACGTGAAAGGTTGGATGCACTTTCATCTTGGGAGGAAGCTCCAACCTGTAGGTCACCGGATTAATCCGCCTGACCACCTTAAACGGACCAATGTATCTGGGTGCCAGCTTGTGAGGGGCACCTCTGACGGGGAGGTCCCTCGTCGAGACAAGGACACGTTGGCCCGGCCGGAAGGTGAGAGCCGGTTGCCGCCTGCGGTCAGCAGTGCGCTTCATGGAGCGCTGGCTGGCCACAAGTGCCTGCCTTGCTTTGCGCCAGGCGGCGCGGCAGCGGCGGACATGAAGCTGAACAGACGGGACCGCTACTTGCTGCTCCTGCTCGGGAAAGAGCGGAGGAGGGTACCCGAACTGAGCCTCAAACGGTGACATTCCTATCGCCGAGTGATGCAGGGTATTGTGAGCAAATTCCGCCCACAAAAGTTTATCCGACCACGTGGCCGGATTCCCTGCCGTCAGGCATCTAAGCATCTTGCTCAGATCCTGGATAAGCCTTTCCGATTGCCCATTCGACTCGGGGTGATACCCCGAGGATAAGCTGGCCTTGGCGCCAATAAGTTGGCAGAAGGCCCGCCAGCACTGGCTCACAAACTGCGGACCCCGATCAGACACAATGTCTGATGGGACCCCATGCGCTCTCACCACATGTTGCAGGATGATTTGCGCAGTACCCATGGCGGATGGTAGCTTGGGCAGAGGGATAAACAGGCAAGACTTGGTGAACCGGTCGACAATTACCAACACCGCCGTGAACCCTCTAGACTTTGGCAAGCCTGTCACAAAGTCTAGTGCTATATGGGACCACGGTCTTGAAGGTATTGGCAACGGAAGGAGAAGGCCACGAGGACGCTCCCTGGGGCTTTTGTTGAGAGCGCACACAGTGCAGGCACGGACGAAGTCACGTACCTCATTCTCCATCCCCGGCCACCAAAATCTTCGGCGCAGCAAAACCAGGGACTTAGTCACGCCTGGGTGCGCCGCAAAAGGAGAGGCATGCGCCCACTCAAAAACCTGACGGCGTACAGTGGAAGGTACATACAGCCTGTCAGGAGGTCCCCCACCGGGGTCGGGTTCGGCCCTTTGGGCGTCCCGAATGACCTTAGAAATACCCCAGGTGACTGGGGCAGCTATCTGGGTTGAGGGAATCACGGGATCAGGCTCGGTCTCCGGCCTAGTTGGTTCCCATTGTCTAGACAGGGCGTCCGGTTTGACATTTTTGGACCCCGGTCTATAGGACAATGTGAAATGGAACCTACCAAAAAATAAGGACCATCGTGCCTGACGAGAATTCATCCTTTTGACTTGTTGGATGAACGACAAGTTCTTGTGATCAGTCCATACAAGAAAAGGATGTTTAGCTCCCTCAAGCCAGTGTCGCCACTCATCTAGAGCCATTTTAATGGCTAACAGTTCCCTGTCTCCGACCGGGTAATTCCGCTCAGCCGGAGTCAGGCGGTGCGAAAAGAAGGCACACGGATGCAGCTTCTTTCCTGGCCCTACTCTCTGGGACAATATTGCCCCAACCCCAACTTCCGAGGCATCCACTTCGACCACGAATGGCTCCTCAGGGTCAGGCAACTGCAAAATCGGAGCAGTTGTCAAGAGAGATTTCAGCCTCTCAAAGGCTTGTTGGGCCGGCACCGACCACTTAAAAGGCCCTTTGCCAGTAAGGATAGTTAGTGGCGCGGCAATAGTGCTGAAGTTCTTGATAAATCGCCTAAAAAAGTTTGCAAAGCCCAAAAACCTTTGCATTTGGCGAACAGAACTTGGAGTCGGCCAGCTCTCCACAGCTTTAATTTTTGCCGGGTCCATGCGTAGGGCGCCTTGAGACACTATGAACCCCAGGAACGAAACCGATGGGGCGTGAAAGGCGGATTTCTCCAGCTTGACGAAAAGGTGGTGTTCGAGCAAAAGCTGGAGAACTCGCCGGACGTGCCCTATGTGCTCGTCGATGGACCGGCTAAAAATAAGAATATCGTCAAGATAGACATAGACGAACTTATCAAGGGTCTCCCGTAGGACCTCATTGATGAACCTCTGGAAGACTGCGGGGGCATTCATTAACCCAAAGGGCATCACTAGATACTCATAGTGGCCAGTGGGTGTAATGAACGCAGTCTTCCACTCGTCCCCCTGCCTGATCCGGATCAGATTGTACGCGCTGCGTAAATCGAGCTTTGTAAAAATAGATGCTCGCTGAAGAGCTTCAAAAGCCGTGGCCATCAGCGGCAGCGGGTATCGATCCTTGATCGTAATGGCGTTTAGACCGCGATAATCGACACAGGGGCGCAAGGAACCGTCCTTCTTACCAACAAAAAAGAACCCCGCCCCGGCCGGGGAGGAAGAAGGACGAATGAACCCCTGCTTAAGTGCTTCGCGCACATACTCCTCCATGGCGGTCTTCTCCGGACCGGAGAGCGAGAAAAGGCGCCCCCTAGGAGGAGTGGTGCCGGGCAACAAATTTATGGCGCAGTCGTACGGTCTATGGGGGGGCAAGTCCCGCGCCCTGGACTTGCTAAAAACCTCCTGAAGATCATGGTACACAGGAGGAACTGTGGCCAAATCCGGGGTCTCCATTTTTGGTACTGGCGGGTTGAGATTCGCGCCGGCTTGAAGCAAGCATGAATCTCTACACCGTGTTCCCCAAATGAAGATTGATCCGGTGGCCCAGTCGATCTGGGGGTTGTGTCTTTGTAACCACGAAAAACCCAGGACCACCTGGAGGTGAGGGACGTGAGTCACTAAAAAGGTGATCCGTTCCTCGTGGTCCTCCAGACGCAGCGTCAAAGGCTGCGTCCGATGGGTAATCGGGCTACCCGCTACGGCTCGGCCATCAACAGCATGGACCGAGACCGGCTTGGTTAGCGGTTGGACCTCTATCCCCAGCCTGCGTACCAGATTGATATCAATGAAGCTCTCTACTGCTCCCGAATCTACACAAACCCGGAGGTTTGTGTTCCCCGAACCCCAAGACAATTGGGCCGAAAAAAACAGTCCCTGACTAGGGATATTAGTCTGGCCCTCTTTCGACTCCCTAGTTCGAGAGCGGCCCGCTAGTTTAACGGTGGTCGGGGTCTAAAGCGGGTTCCTGATGCCTGAGGGGCGTCAGGTCGTGTCGAGCCCAATTGCATGGGTTCGGGATCGGGATTGGACAGAGAGGAGTTAGGAGGGACAGACGAACGCACGAACGGAGGGCAAGAACCCCGTTCCCGCGCTCGCTGGCGAAGTCGAGTGTCTATAGACGTGGCCAGCGTGTAAAAGACCCTAAGGGTGGCAGGAGGATCCCTCGTGGCCAGCTCGTCCTTAACTCTGCAGGAAAGGCCGCGATGAAAAATGGCGACGAGGGCCCCCTCATCCCAACCACACTCTGCTGCTAGCGTTCGGAACTCGATTACGTAGTCCGCTACTGAGCGACTACCTTGCATGAGTTCGAGCAGGCGTGGACCCGCCTCTCGACCCCCTGCAGGGTGGAAAAACGTCTCCTTTAATGCTTCCTTAAAGGAGCTTTCTGATGAGCATTCGGGGGCATTCTGCTCCCAAAGTGCGGTAGCCCATTCCAGTGCCCTCCCGGTGAGAAGGGAAATGATATAGGCCACTTTCGAACGTTCAGTTGGGTAGCGAGACGGTTGCAGCTCGAATGCTAGCGAGCATTGGAGGAGAAATCCCCGACACTTCTTTGCTTCCCCTGAGTATCTCTCAGGGGGAGGAATAGGTGTGTCCCGGGTGACAGACTCCCCAGCGTGGATCACGGGATTCGGGGTGGCTCCCGAGGTTGGCACGTGTTGGGCGAGCGCGGTTACGCGCTGCGCCAGCTCATTGAGAGCTACCTCGTGCCTGCCCAGCGCCATCCCTTGGTGGCGTAGTGCGTCAGACACAGGGGCGAGTTCCGCTGAGTCCATAACTGGTCGCACCTTTCTGTTACGATGGAGAAAGGAGGACTCAAACGCGGAAACTTAAATTAAATAATAATTTATTTATAATAGAAAAATAAACAAAAAGGGAAAAAGGCTTGAAAATAAAAACCAGTCGGGAAGTCCGCTGGTGCCGCCGAAACTGCAGGCAAAGAAAACAACACCAATAACCAAATGACAAAAGAGGACGCGAACCCAGGTCTCCTCAACGAGGGACGGTCGCGTTAACTCCGCGCTATAACGCCGCGGGTAGTTGAGACTGCTAGGGCGCGTTACGGCGCTGTAAAAGAAGGATGCGGAAGAAGAGTTTCCCCGAGTGCTACTAGCTCCCAGATCGGTGGGAAACTAGTAATGTCCGCGATCGGCGAAAGCTCTCCAGAGAACCCCACGGGGGGGAATCGCCGATCTGAAAAGAGAACAGAAAAAACATTAATTTCAAGAGACCCAGCGGGGATTCGAACCAGGGAATGCAGCGCACCCGCCGAACGCTTAACGGCGTCGCCACCCAGTGGTTACTGAATCCGAAGGCTGTCGAACTGACACTAACTCCCGAACCACGGGAGTCTACACACGTTCGTGGTCGACGTGACCTCGCAGGGGGAACACCGCTGGGGAATGACGTTGATCTGAAAAAGAGAGAATAGACTACGTTTTGTTTACCCAGACACAAGTGAGGATTCGAACCGGGGAATGCCACGCTCCAGCCGCACGCTTAACAGCGTCGCCACCCAGTGGTAACTGAATCCGATTACTGCCTGGTTAATAGGGGTTGCGGGCAAACCGCTTCCAGCCAGAAGGCTGGTAGCGTAGCAGCATTGCTAACGCTGACCGATAAACAAAAGGCAGCGCAATGGCTGCACGGCGTCGCACCACGCTAAATTCTAAGGTGAAAACAAAGAAGTACCTCGACCTTCCAGTCTACACACCCTAATGGCGATGCCACCAGGGGATACCCTCTAAACCCTAGAAAGCGCGGACGAACTGCCACTGACAAACCGGGAAAACAAACAAAAGGTGCGACACCCACCGCTGCGCAGAGCTGGCTTAAATAGCCAACTCAGCAGCTGTGGGTGATCAGCCCTAATTGGTCCTCCTGCCACTTAAGGCCTTTGTTTGCCTTGCTCTGTAAGACCTACTTCGCTGGGAACTCGGGGTGCATTCACCAGCTACCGTAGGTCTCCTAATAGAATGAGGTTTTGTCTGATTCTCAAAGGTTTAATCACTAGCTGCCCTATTTAAATGAGAAAAAAACTGAATCAGTGCATCCTTATTTCAAAGACTTTTTTCAGCGAACCTCTTCACCTTTGTTTTCTTCAGCATCTAACACGATGGGTGTGCAGGAAAGTGAAGGGCACATCCTTTAACACTTGCCATTATGTGGTCTAGTCTACTGTATGATTGGAAATCCACTCAGAAAGCAAAGCATCCTAATTTGATTTGAGCACTGTGTGAAACACTGGCTTGTCCTTTTGCTGCGAATCAACATTGACAGATGTCAATACAATAACCAACATCTAGATCATGGACAAAATGGGAATATACAGCTCTGTCAGCTTTCTCAGCAGGGTGAACATCTCAAGGCCAGAGAGAGAGACTGACAGACAGAGGACAAGGTGAAAGAGTGAAGGAATGAGAGAGAATGGGCAGTATGAATACACACCAGGATCGTCTAATATTCATGAGATCACCTCTGGTACAAACAGGGACCGGATGAAATAAACATGCAGACAACGTCCGCTCTTCCTGGAGCTGATGTCGCTTATTGACTGGGCCGTATCACCTACGGAGTGGAGCAAAGGCCTTACCCTTACTGTTTAACCTCGAGGACAAAGCGACCACGGGACTAGAGTAACATCTCCCCATCTGTCCATCTGATTGACCCGGAACTCTCTGAGGAACAGAGGAGCTTAACCAAATCCCCTTTACTGGCAACTTTCGCTCTTTCCAGGTAATGCGTCCAAATTTGCTCACTCCCAGGTGAATAAAGCGGCTTAAATCGCTGCTTAAAATTCAGCAACGCGCTCAGCGGAGGGCTGATGATACAAACGCGAAGAGCATTCGCATTCATTTATGCGTCGCAGCATGAGGTTCTCCTCACCACCTTCAAAAAGGCTGAAAGGCAACGCCGTACCTGCATACTCGACTTTAAAATGGTGTTTACCTGCACAAACACTGCTGTTCACAAATAAAGAGGAAATCCAAACAGCAGGTGGGATTAGTATGCAGAACTAAGCAGATGAATGAATTATCTAAAGACACTCGGAGTAACGGGTCAATAATAGATGATTATTCATCAGCCCATGATCACATTTATTATTGTAGATGAGTCAGAGAAAAATGAGAGAACCTAGGTTGTGTGTTGATAGAAGGCAATATAATCACCACTGCAGGTCAGATGTTAATGAAATTCGTCAGTTTGGTTAAATACTCGTTTGTGTAATATACTGCAGCTGGGCAATTTGACCATTAATCACAAAGATTTAATAAAGAAAAGATTAATGATGGGGCACCCACTGAAGGCATTTACTTACATGGCCCATCATAACTTAATAGTTAATGTCTAAACCTTGAAAATGCCATCCGTCGTTCAAATTGGAAGGCGTTACAGATAATTAGGCCAAGTACTCTTAGCAGACTGGCCAAGATTTGGCAACTTGCTGCAGTCGGCCACCACTAAGCACTTCTCACTCACTCACTCACTCACTTTCTTAACCGCTTATCCAATTAGGGTCATGGGGGGTGGGTGCTGGAGCCTATTCCAGCTTTTCAATGGGTGAAAGGCACACAGTAACACCCTGGACGGGGCGCCAATACATCACAGGGCACACACACACACACACACACACACACACACACACACACACACACACACACACACACACACACACACACACACACACACACACACACACACACACACACACACACACACACACACACACACACACACACACACACACACACACACACACACACACACACACACACACACACACACACACACACACACACACACACACACACACACACACACACACACACACACACACACACACACACACACACACACACACACCCATTCACCTATAGGGCAATTCAGTGTCTCCAATTAACCTGGCTGCATGTTTTTGGACTGTGGGGGGGAAACTGGAGCTCCCAGAGGAAACCCACGCAGACACGGGGAGAACATGCAAACTCCACACAGAAAGGACCCGGACCATCTCGCCTGGGGATCGAACCCAGGACCTTCTTGCTGTGAGGCGACAGTGCTACCCCCCGAACCAACATGCTGCCCACTAAGCACTTCTGTATTCTCAAATTATGTCTATTTAATATCAACATTATTCATTAGCATTAAATTAAAGCTGATTGTGTACACTTGGATATTTACAAATACTGGCAACACAGTGGCACAGCAGCTAATATTGGTGCGGCACAGCTTCAGAGTGCTGAAGATGTGGGTTTGAATCTTGTGACTGATCACTGTCTATGTTGAGATTTTTATTTTTAGATTCACTCTGATTAACCACAGGTTTATTTTCGCCTCCTTAAATTATGCTAGTTGGCAGACTCGCTTGTCTAAATTGCCTTAAAATATTAGCAAGCAAGTGAATGGGTGAGTTTGTGATGCTTATAGCTTATACAAACCTGGAACGTAGTATTTATAAATTGGTCCTCCACCACAGTCCTGATAAAGATAACTTAAAGAATAAATGAAAACGTGTACAGTTTTTAATAATACTTAGATACCTGGTACATTAAGTGCAGTCCTGGCAACCAATGCGGATAGTGTTTCTCTAGAACATCATGCGTTCTTATTGAGTATTCAGGCTTCTATACCTAATACACAGATACTAATCTTACCTTCATAACTTGGTTCTGTGATCTTAGTGATTCCACCCACTGCGTGTCTGGTGCTTGTCTGAGATAAGTCAAACAGCTTCGTATGTAACATCATCATTTATTAAAAAAACAATAAATAAATACATAAATCATTGAATGAACTGCATTTTCAATATGTAATATTCAGCTTGGAGTCATTACCTCTGCAGCTTTTAATAAAGATAATACAGTTACAATAAAGCTTAAAAAACAAATAGGTATTTATTTAAAAGGCTATGTCATAATACATTTACATACGTTTACATACGTTTAATTTGCCATCCTTGCACAGATATAAGAATATTCATATTAACTCATATGTATTCATGACTGCATTTTGTTGAAGACAGTTATAGCTCATTGTTTTAGGGATTACAAATTTATTGTCACATCAACCAACAGAAAATAGACGTAATATCACTTACCTAACATCACCATTCTTTATTAAAGATCTAAATGCAGTGACTAAATGTGACACACGTTGGTTGTGTAGGTTTTAAGAAGCAAATCATTGCTTGCTTCATACTGCCCCCAATTGGCCAAGTTTAATCACAAGCTTAAGTGTCCCGGGTAATCAGTGTGTGCCTATGATAAGATTTTCGGACAGTAAACTGAGTAGCAAAAATGCCCTTGAGGAAAGCACAGTTAGTTTAAAGAAGAGGTACATTTTCATATAAGCACTTTGGTAATTGTATCTTTTTTAAAAGATTACAGATATAAACCGTCCAAATAAAACCTCACTTAAAACTATTTTATTAAAATGCACTTTACAATAATGAGTCAATAATTTTAGACTAGAGTTAAAATAAACAGTAGAGTTTAATTATTCATATAACTTAAACAATAGAAAGTACATAGAGTCCTAGAGTAAATTTGTTGTTCTGGTTGTTTTTAGCTTTGTGACAGATGGATGGATGGATGGATGGATGGATGGATGGATGGATGGATGGATGGATGGATGGATGGATGGATGGATGGATAGATAGATAGATAGATAGATAGATAGATAGATAGATAGATAGATAGATAGATAGATAGATAGATAGATAGATAGATAGATAGATAGATAGATAGGTTCAGTGTGAAGTCCAGGGTGTTGGTGGCATGTATGCTCCTGTATCTCTTCCCAGATGGCAGAAGCATATACAGTGTGTGGCTGGGGTGGTAGGGGTCCCTGATGATGCTGTGTGCTCTGCGCGCACAGCGCTGGTGGTAAAGGTCTCCGATGGTAGGGAGCTGTGTACCAATGATACGTTGAGCAGTCCTCACCACCTTATGAAGGGCCTTCCTGTCAGTAGAGCTGCCGTACCACACTGTCACACAGTAGACAGAGGAGAAAGATGGAGGAGACAGATGGTCCTTTTTTAGTCTCCTCAAGAAGTAAAGACGCTTTCTTCACCAGACAGGAGGTGTTGTGGGTCCAGGAAAGATCCTCAGAGAAGTGGATGCCCAAAAACTTGAAACTGGAGACACGCTCCACCTCATCACCGTTGATAAGGACAGGTGAGTGTGTGCAGTCCACAATGAGCTCTTTGGTCTTCTCAGTGTTCAGGTAAAGGTTGTTGGAGAAACACCACGCCACCAGGTGCTGGATCTCCTTCCTGTAGGCCGATTAGTTGTTGTCTTTGATGCGGCCAACCACTGTGGTGTCGTCTGCAAACTTGATGAGGATGTTGGATTTATGCAGCAGCACACAGTCGTGGGTGAACAGCGAGAAAAGCAATGGATTTAACACACAGCCCTGTGGAACACCAGTGCTGAAAGTCAGGCTAGAGGTACCTGAATACCCAACCTTACAGACTGGTGTCTCTTTGGTAGAAAGTTCAAGACCCAGTTACACATGGGAGTGCTGATTCCCAGGTCACTAACCGTATAACCGTATTAAAGGCGGAGCTGAAGTCAATAAACAGCATCCGAATGTAGGTGTCATTATTGTCCAGATGGGTGAGGGCGGAGTGAAGGGCAGTGGAAATGCCATCCTCTGTCGATCTGTTTGAACAGTAAGCAAACTGGTGCTGGTGGAAGCGCCGCTTTCAGTTTTTCAAAGCACTTCATCGCAATAGGTGAAGTAATAATTCCCCTAACAGTGGATGTGGGTTAATTTAAGTGTGTAGCTGTTTTAATTGACATTTAATATACTTATTCATATGTCAATACACATTTGTTTTATTTTATTTAAGTATTTTGTAGTCTTCCAAAACTGATTAATACAGTATGATGTTTTGCCTTGTTGTCACCTCATATTTATAGCCATTATTATTATTATTATTATTATTATTATTATGGATAGTGATTTATATAAGTATTTTAAACTTAAAGTGACTATAAAACCTCCTTGCTGTATTACAGCAGCTCTTCTGTAATGTAATGCTTATTTGGACAACTGTACAGATGTTAGATTTCTGCTAAATCCATTATATTCTGTAATATTCTATATATAATAGTTTTTATACCATGATTCTACCCAGATATGCCTATGTATAATCTATGTATGTACATATTCACACATCTCTTAGCTCCTCTCTGTGGCTTTTTTTTATTCTGTATTATATAGTGACTTACTCTGATTCTGATTTGAGAAGAATGAAGCTAACCCACTCCCTCTCCGACACGTGGGCAGCAGCCGTATGCATTTTACATTTACATTTTTGCCATTTAGCAGACGCCTTCATCCAAAGCGACTTACAGTAGTGTGACAGTTTACAGTCTGAGCAATTGAGGGTTAAGGGCCTTGCTCAAGGGCCCAGCAGCAGCAACCTGGCAGTGGTGAGGCTTGAACCAGCGACCTTTTGATTACTAGTCCAGTGCCTTAACCGCTAGGCCCTTGCATTTTGTGCATATATGTGAATCAGCCTTGTGTACGGAGAGACACACCCTGATCCGCACTCTCTCCCCGCCTCTGTGCAGGCGCCATCAATCACCCAGCAGAGGTCCTAGTGCATCAGTTACGAGGAGTCCCTATCTGGCTTAATATGATGTATTCGAGATCCCGGCTCTGGTGTGCTAGCGTGTGTTTTTACCGCTGTGCCACCTGAGCGGCCGGGATTTCAGGCTTCTTAATGGCTGATCTATTGTTTCTCTAATTCTATCCATTGCTGGCTGTCCTCTTTCTTTTTTACCTTCAGCTCTTTCAAGCATAACTCTCTTGTTCCAATACATTAGTTCTTCTCATGATGTGTCCAGAATAAGAGAGATTTAGTTTGGTTATCTGGGCTTTAAGTGACAGGTTAGGTTTGATTTGGTTCAAAGGCATCGATATTCTCCCTGTTTTGCTTTTTTATTGTCCAGCTTTTACATCCATAAAGAACCACTCAGAAGACTGCAGTCCGGACAGTTCCCATAAATATAACAGAGTAAATAATTTTACCACCACCTCTGACAGGAAATACTGTATGTCTATGAAGTATATGGTAAACACAGAGCACGTCTGGCCTGTTTGCCCCCCTTTTTCATAACCTCTATCACAAAACATGACTCGATAGAATTATCGAGCAGCAGCGCTGATAAAGCAGGATGCAGCAACAAGCCTACACAACATCGTCTGCAAATGCTGTGACAACAGTTTTTCTGACCCACCACAATGTTTTATTCTCTGACATTTCATAAACACGGACCGCAATTCACTTAGATATGCAAATTCAAGCCTGATAATCTGATTTCCGTAAATGTCATTCATGATTTAAATGCGAACAGAGAATATGTCTTGTGTCCTTTCACACGCAGGAAAGGAAACTCGAGAAGAAAAGAGAAGAAATGTGTCTTGTTTAGATAAGGCGAGTGAGGAAAACAACTGGCTTATCGAACACAAAACTGAAATGTTGTTCTACTGTAGTATGGACACTTTTCCTACAACTTTAGTTTTTTAAGTTCATTCCACAATTAGCATTCAGTAATTGTCATACACATGCTCTTCATTTTACTTACGTTTTAGTTAGTGTGTAAGGTCTTATAACGGTTATATCTTAATTAAATTCCTTATCAGCAGCTATGTTTAACCAGGCGTAATGAAGAGCTGATTATTGTGCACAATGAGCTCTAATGGCCTAGTTATCCTAGGCAAATAAGATCTCACTTTAATTACAGTTAACCCATTTGAAATCCAGACGATTAATCTGACTTAGTCGACCGGGGAAAAAAAAAGCTAAGCTATGGACTATAGTGAAACCAGTAATCACTGTACTAACAGCTGACTAATTTGTCAAGTGTGTAAGTGTGTTGCACTTCAGAGTACTTGCACACTTAATCAATTCCTCAATTACATTATGTGTTTGTGTGTCAACATGAACATCAGTTTAGCTGTGCAGACAATATTGCTGTTTAATTAATAGATTTATGGGTTTTTTACCAAGCACTTCTTTGCTTGCTTGTGTTTTACATTTGTCTTGAAATTAATAGTAAAATACAGTGGGCCCAAAAAGTATTTAGTCAGCCACTGATTGTGCAAGTTCTCCTACTTAGAAAGATGAGAGAGGTCTGTAATTTTCATCATAGGTACACTTCAACTATGAGAGACAAAATGAGAAAAAAAAATCCAGGAAATCACATTGTAGGATTTTTAAAGAATTTATTTGTAAATTATGGTGGAAAATAAGTATTTGGTCAATAACAAACAAGCAAGATTTCTGGCTCTCACAGACCTGTAACTTCTTCTTTAAGAAGCTCTTCTGTCCTCCACTCATTACCTGTATTAATGGCACCTGTTTGACCTCGTTATCTGTATAAAAGACACCTGTCCACAGCCTCAAACAGTCAGACTCCAAACTCAACCATGGCCAAGACCAAAGAGCTGTCGAAGGACACCAGGAAGAAAATTGTAGACCTGCACCAGGCTGGGAAGAGTGAATCTACAATAGGCAAGCAGGTTGGTGTGAATAAATCAACTGTGGGAGCAATTGTAAGAAAATGGAAGACATACAAGACCATTGATAATCTCCCTCGATCTGGGGCCCCACGCAAGAGCTCATCCCATGGGGTCAAAATGATCATGAGAACGGTGAGCAAAAATCCCAGAACTACACGGAGGGACCTGATGAATGACCTGCAGAGAGCTGGGACCAAAGTAACAAAGGCTACCATCAGTAACACACTACGCCGAGAGGGACTCAAATCCTGCAGTGCCAGGCGTGTCCCCCTGCCTAAGCCAGTACATGTCCAGGCCCATCTGAAGTTTGCCAGAGAGCATATAGATGATCCAGAAGAGGATTAGGAGAATACCATGTGGTCAGATGAAACCAAAATGGAACTTTTTGATAAAAACTCAACTCGTCGTGTTTGGAGGAAGAAGAATGCTGAGTTGCATCCCAAGAATACCATACCTGCTGTGAAGCATGGGGGTGGAAACATCATGCTTTGGGGCTGTTTTTCTGCAAAGGGTACAGGACGACTGATCCGTGTTAAGGGAAGAATGAACGGGGCCATGTATCGTGAGATTTTAAGCCAAAACCTCCTTCCATCAGTGAGAGCATTGAAGATGGAACGTGGCTGGGTCTTCCAGCATGACAATGATCCCAAACACATCGCTCGGGCAACGAAGGAGTGGCTCCGTAAAAAGCATTACAAGGTCCTGGAGTGGCCTAGCCAGTCTCCAGACCTCAACCCCATAGAAAATTTGTGGAGGGAGTTGAAAGTCCAAGTTGCCCAGCGACAGCCCCAAAACATCACTGCTCTAGAGGAGATCTGCATGGAGGAATGGGCCAAAATACCAGCTACAGTGTGTGCAAACCTGGTGAAGACTTACAGGAAACGTTTGACCTTTGTCATTGCCAACAAAGGTTATGTTACAAAGTATTGAGCTGAACTTTTGTTATTGACCAAATACTTATTTTCCACCATAATTTACAAATAAATTCTTTAAAAATCCTACAATGTGATTTCCTGGATTTTTTTTCTCATTTTGTCTCTCATAGTTGAAGTGTACCTATGATGAAAATTACAGACCTCTCTCATCTTTCTAAGTAGGAGAACTTGCACAATCAGTGGCTGACTAAATACTTTTGGCCCCACTGTAAATGTTACAAATCATATAATTTGCATAATTATTTAAGTATAAAGTTTAATCTATGTATTTTAGGTGATAATTTGACTAATTTTTAAGGTGTGCAACAGTACAGGGTTTTTAATGCATTTCTCCACACATGGAAATTCTCCACACATTCTACATTGGGGACAGGTCAGGACCACAGGCAGGCCAGTCCATTACCCGTACCCTCTTCTTCCGCAGCCATGCCTTTGTAATGTGTGCAGCATGAGGTTTTGCATTGTCTTGTTGAAAAATGCATGAACGTCCCTGGAAAAGACAACATCTTGAAGGCAGATTGTAATGCTCTAAGATCTCAATGTTCTTTTCTGCATTAATGCTGCCATCACAGAAGTGTAAATGACCTTTGCCAAGGGCTCTGACACAGCCCCATACCATGACAGACCCTGGCTTTTGTTGATGACAGTCTGTATAGTCCTTTTAATCCTTGGTTTGGGAAACAAAGCATCCATTTCTTCCAAAAAAAAAAAAAGTTCTGAAATGCTGGTTTATCTGACCCCAATACAGATTTACACTGTGTGTGATGGTCAATGGATGGACAGTGGTAGCCTAGAGGGTATAACTTTGGACTATTAATTGAAATGTTGAGTTCAAATCCAGGCTCTGCCATGTAGCCACTATTGGATCCTTGTACAAGACCCTTAACCCTCTCGGCTCCAAGGGCGTCGTACAATAGCTGACCCTGCACTCTGACCCCAGCTTCCAAATAAGCTGGGATATGTGAAGAAAGAATTTTGTTGTACTGTACACATGTATCTGTATACAGTAGACCCTTGAGTTACGAACGGTTTACCATACGAACATTTTGGGTTACGAACGATCTTTTCAACTTAACGTTCGAACAAATTTCGGATTACGAACCGAAATTCGCGAAACACGTGACGTCACGAACAAGTTGACTCCGAGCATATATATATACAGTGAGCGAACATTCGGACAGCAGATAGTGTTTTTTCGGTGTTTTCTTTATATTTTGTAAAATTCTATATTAAAATGGCAAAATACAACGCTATTGAAATAAAGAAGGAAATAATAGAGAAATATGAGAGTTATTGTTGTTTCTGGTAGATACATTTCATAAAAAAAGAATGAAATGTATTATGGTGTATGGTACAGCACACGTACTGTACTGAAATGTGGTGTTTTTTATGTACAGTACTACTGTGTATTGTTGTTTATTATTGTTTTTTACAGGAATGTCTATTCTATAATTTAAGGTTAAGGGAAATATAGTTGTATTTATAACAAAAAAGAACATTTAAGACATTAGAAAGGTTAGGTAAGGGGGGGTTTGGGAGGTCTGACACGGATTAATTATATTTACATTATTTCTTATGGGAAAAAAAGGATTAACTAACGAACATTTTGACTTAAGAACAGCCCTTCAGAACCAATTAAATTTGTAAGTCAAGGGTCTACTGTATTTGACAAATAAAGGCATTTTTCTTTTTCTTCTTCGTCTTCAATCCCAGATGCCTCTGAGCCCAGAGAACTCGACACCCCTTTAGAACAAGGTTAACATAAGGCTTGTTTTTTGCACAGTAAAATTCTAAGTGGTATTTGTAAACATATCTTCTTATTCTAGTGCTTTACAAAGATTTGCTGACATAATCCATTCCCCATCGATATAAGATATTGATGAGTGTAAATTCTTGATGCAGTGCCACCTGAGGGATCAGAGATCACATGTGTTCAGCTTAAGCTTGCACCCTTGCCCTTTACGGACCAAAATTTCTCCAGATTCCTTGAACTTTTTAATTATATTATGGACTGTAGAGAGAGAAATATGCAAATCCCTTCAAATCATTCTTTTAGGAATATTGGTTTTAAATATTTTAATACTTTTCTCATGTATTTGTCAAACTGGAGATCCTTTGTCCATTCTTGCTCCTCAAAGACTCAGCCCGTAATGATTCAATCACCTGTTGACATTACCTGTTAGAATACTAACAACAAGGAGACGATCTTATAAATGGCTAAATAAAACACAGGGACACCAAATGTGAAATATGGAGTAAGAAACATGATGGTCTGAGGCTCTTTGTCTAGGTCCAGAATCAGGACTTGCACCGACTGGAATCATGACCCAAAAAGGCTACCACAGCATTTCATAGTGCCATGCAGTTCACTCTGATCTATGGCAAGTTGGTCAGGGGTCTATCCTACAGCAAGGTGATGACCTGAAACATCTCTTATTGCAGAACTAGCTTAGAGGACAAGAACAAGATGGAAGGCTTTAAATCCTGGAATAGACAGTACAGTCTCGAGACTTAAACCCCATAGAACTGGTTTGGGATGAACTCCAAGTGCAACACTATGAAATAATAACCTGAATATTGTAATGCATGCTGAGTATTGTGACATGATGTGTATAAGTTTTGTCATTTTGACACAATGTACAAAGTTAATGTGGGTGCTCCAGGGTCTCAAGTTCAATTCTTGGCATTAAACACTGTCTGTGCTGAGTTTGCCATTTTACCACTGTCTCTCTCTCTCTCTCTCTCTCTCTCTCACACACACACACACACACATACACACTTTAGCTAATACATTTTGTCAGTAGTTCAACTGGATAATCTAATTCTGATTAAACATATTAAAATGAATGAGTGAGTAATTGTGAGATGTCTTGCAATGGACTGGTATCCTGTCTATGGTGTATGTTTACCGTGCACCCAGTGTTTCTGGAATAGTTAAAAAGGTGTTAGTGTGAATGAATTAACCTTAACATTCTATTTAATTTGTAGTTAAGGTGAAAAAAGTACATACACTTGTATTGGACATATATATCATTGCAGTGTATTTTATGGCAGTCTTTAGTTTATTTATTTATTTTTTAGGTAGATATATATTAACTAGAGCTGGGCGGTTCCTGAATCACCCGCGTTAATGATTCGAATCTTCGTACTGAATCAGGAATCACGAGTCCAAGGTCTTAGTTAACCCGGATCCTTTGAGACTGGTTACTGCTAAGTACACAAGGCGAGTGAGCACACTCACTAAAAACACAGCGGACTCAGATGATTTGGCTGAACCGGCTTCACTCCAGTCCGTGAATCTAAGTAATAGGTTAAATATTTCAATAAACAAGCGGTTAAACACACTGGTGTTCATTATGTGGCTGATTTTATGCACATGCTATTATTATTATTATTATTAGTAGTAGTAGTAGTAGTAGTAGTAGTAGTAGTAGTGGTATAGATTCGTAATGCAGCATATTTTCTTGTAAGCAAAACAACAACAAAATATAGTTATATTATTATTAAAATGCAAATGCTTACAGGCTACTTTAGGACTGTACCACTTAAGGAGTATCATAGCCCCCATGGTAATTTATTGACTTTTGTTTTGGTGCCACTGTGGCTGCCTGACTGGGTCAAGTTACTATGGCAAATTGTTTTTGACCATCCCCCTTGAACCCTTGACCCATTAATATACCCATCTTATTGGTAGGTGAATCCACCCCCCTCTTCCCCCTCCTTGTCCCTATCCCCCATTTTCATGCAGTAAATCAATCGCAATTAAGATGTCAGTACAAGTGACTCAACTGAACCGGATCACATTACTGAGTGACTCAGATTAACCCGAGTCCATAACAAAAACCGAATTTACCACCACTAATATTAACAGATATAATGATAAGTATATTAATATATAATAGATATTAACAATAAATTGCTAAAAAATAAATAATTATGACAATACACAATACAATTCTGAGTAATAGGTTTACTTTTTGCATTGATGGCATACAAAAAAATAACAAAAACCGGACTTGGAGACATTAAATGTTAGGCTGATGGAGCCGCTCAGGTGGCGCAGCTGTAAAATACGCTAGCACACCAGGGCTGAGATTTCGAATACATCGTATCAAATCTCAGCTCTGCTGGGCTGGGTGGCTATATGAACAGCGTTTGGCTGTTGTTCACCCAGGGAAGGGAAATGCCGGATAGGGACCTTATAACTGATGCAATTATGACCTCTGCTGGCTGATTGATGGTGTCTGCACAGAGTAGAGGAATAATGCTGATCACGGTGTGGCTCTCCGTGCACAAGGCTGAGCCGCATATGAACTCACCTCGTGCAGGTGAAAGAGATGCATCCCCTCAATCAGGGCGGGGGTCAGCACCAGTAGAGAGGAAGTGTAACGCAATTGGGTAAAAATTTGACGCACTGAAAAAGGGAGAAAATGCAAAAACAATGGTAGGCTGATTGTAGTTTGTAGTTACTCATAGATCAGATGTTAAATGCGGCAGATATTATTAGAATAATAGAAGACCTAAGTGACTTAAGGGTCAAGGGACAAATGCTTGAATTATCTTCCATACAGCAAAGGGGTGCTCACAAGCAGCCATGGTATTGTACTCATCAACAGTGGTTTGAAAAGGGACAAGCCATAAACCGCTGACAAGTTGTTCGGTGGCCAGTATTCATTGATGTCTCATATTTCGGAGAACATGAAGGCTATGCTGTCTGGACCATCTGAAAGGCAACTCTGACTCAAATTACATATCATTTTTAAACTGGTGATGAGTCAATGTGTCACACGCAGTGCATCGAACCCTTCTGTGATGAGGTTAATGTGTCACAACAAGCAGTGCATCAAACCTTATGGTGATGCATAGTCATAGGTCAGTCAAAGTGCCCATACTAACTCTGGTTCACCTTTAAAAGCACCTACAATGGGCATTCAGGCATCAAAACTGGACATCAGAGCGAGGGTAAAAGGTTGACTGCTTCCCCAAATCCTATTTTCTTTAAAATCATGTAGACAGATGGGCATTGTTTACCCATGGAAAGAAAGGGCACCAGCACATGCTGTAGGACCGGTAATATCGTAGTACTAGATACCACAAAACCTTCTGATGTCTGTTTTGAAAGAGTATTAGGTGGGTGGTTTGCACTGGCTTTGAGATATTTGTAGAATAATTGACACTAAAGTTTAAACAAATATTGTCCTCTATTTAGGTGGTAGTTATCACAGATATTTAAAGTAACTAAAGAAGAATTGCAACCCCCTTAAACTGAATGTTGTGTTCTCTAGGCTACTATAGAATATCTGGGATAGAAGATGAGATAGAAAAGCCATGGACTTTCAACCACCTTCACTTAGATCAAGGGTGTCCAAACTACGTCATCTGTACCTCATAATATATATATTTTTCAAATTTCCCCCCAATTTTTTCCCTAATCTAGTCGTATCCAATTACCCTGATTGCACCACGCTTCCCCTCTACCTATGCCACCCTCCACTGCTGACTGAGGAGCGCCGCAACTGACACACGCCCCCTCCGTCACGTGTGCAGTACCAACTGCATCTTTTCACCTGCACAAGGCGAGTACATACGCGGATCAGCTTTGTGTACGGAGAGCCACACCCTGATCAATGCATTATCCCTTAACTCTGTGCAGGCGCCATCAGTCAGCCAGCAGAGGTTGTTTGTTTGTTTGTTTATTAGGATTTTAACGTCATGTTTTACACTTTGGTTACATTCATGACAGGAACGGTAGTTACTCATTACACAAGATTCATCAGTTCACAGTCATGGACAATCTAGTGTCTCCAATTCACCTCACTTGTACGTCTTTGGACTGTGGGAGGAAACAGGAGCTCCCGGAGGAAACCCACGCAGACACGGGGAGAACATGCAAACTCCACACAGAAAGGACCCAGACCGCCCCATCTGGGGATCAAACCCAGGACCTTCTTGCTGTGAGGCGACAGTGCTACCCACTTAGTCACCGTGCCGCCCAGCAGAGGCTGTAATTGCATCAGTTATGAAGAGCCCTGGTCTGGCTTCCCACCCCGTGTAAACAACAGTCAATTGCTGTTCATGTAGGTGCCCTGCCCAGCCGGCCCGTTACCATTTTTGAGGTACGAGGAACTCACGAGGTATTTAGGAGGAAAATTAAAGCTGGCCCGCTGTTAAGCAGGTTTTTTTTTTTTAAACTGCTTAAACTGTTTGATCTCTGGGTGTCACTAACACATAAAAAAAATCTAAAATGCTCCCCATCTTCTTTCCCAGAAAACATTGTTACACCTACATTAACGTTCCTGAGTTTTTGGATAAACATGGTGGCTTCAAAGAAATGAAAAGTAGATTTTCAGACATGCTGGGAAAATGAATATTTTTACCAAGTTCAGAGGGAAGTTGGTACGTTTAATTTAAAGAAGCATAATAATCTTCCCATTAGGACTATAAACTGGTGAATAAAATTGGCAAAATCTTAGTTAACACAACACTGTCAAAGATAGATAATTAGTTACTCAAATAAAAAGGTAGTGTAACTGATTATTAAATTGTCATTACATTGTACTCCATCTGGCCCCCAAGGTAAGAACTAAAGCATTCAGAAGCTTAAATGTAGCTCACAGAGGACAAGGAATTAATTCATCATCAAAAGCCAGCGATAATGTATTAAGTAATATCTGTCCAAAATATTTCCAGCTTTTTGCAAGAACAAAATGTTTCTGCTGAGTCTGCACTACAACGAGTACATGCGGGCCTAATACTGTATAGATTTTTGCTAATTTGGCGTTGCCCAAATGAACTCTGTGAACTAATTTGAGTTGCATTAAGCTGAAGTGTGCACAGGAGGAAGAGGAATTAACTTCTCCTCACCAGTCTCCTTTCCAACCTCCCATTATAATCCTATAATTTTTATAATCTATCATGTATAGCTAAATAATTAAGTAGAAAAAGAAAAAACAGTATTTTCTATTGTGAATTAGGACGATTCAGCAGGATTGTGCATATGTAACAGACTTACTTGCCATGGAGATCAGCAGCTGGGCATGGTTACAGAATCGTGTCCCCCTCCGTGGTCATTTATAGCCAGTGGTGAGAGCATAGAGTTGCAGATGATTGATGTGATGGTTTCTCTTTACTTACAGTCACTTGCGACCTGTTGAGCATTAAGTTGCTCCATATGGAAGTGTTTCTCTTCATTCAGGTTTCTTCCTTGCAGTTGCATCTGTTTGGAAACTTGCCTTTCTCTTCAAATCATAATGCCAGGCTCGATGTGGTCTCGTTTTTTTACTGTTAATGAAGTTGGGAACTCAGCCAGAGTAATGCCACTTTTTGGCCATTGCAACAGAACCAACATAGATGAGCTAGCTACCCGAGCAGGCCCCACGTTTGGACCCATGGTGGGCACTGTTTCACTGTCTGTGTGTCTGTGTGTTTGCCTTGTGATGGACGGACGACCTTTCCAGGGTGTTTCCTGCCTTTCGTCCACTGACTCGGACCCGCGACCCTAAATAGGATAAAGTGGTGGTACAACAGACAGTGAATAAATAAATGAATTAATGTTTGTTTTTCCGGCAATATTTGCCAATAGTACGTAATGCACTCATTGTCTTGAAATTTTAGCTCACTGTAGGTTTGTTATAATTGTTGGATGAAATATAAAGTACAGAGAGTTCTTTGTGTTACTGGTTATCGGGCCCAAATGCATAAAATCTTTAAGGTTGAGAACTTGGGTATTAACAGTTTCTACCAACTAGGTGGAGATAGTGCTATAGTGGCTTTTCAACTTTTTAACGTTTTCTGTCCGAACACAGGGGCGGCACGGTTTCCTCACAGCAAGAAGGTCCTGGGTTCGATCCCCAGGCGGGCGGTCCGGGTCCTTTGTGTGCGGAGTTTGCAGGTTCTCCCCGTGTCTGCGTGGGTTTCCTCCGGGAGCTCCGGTTTCCTCCCACAGTCCAAAAACATGCAGTCAGGTTAATTGGATACACTGAATTGCCCTATAGGTGAATGGGTGTGTGTATGTGTGTCTGCCCTGCGATGGACTGGCGCCCCGTCCAGGGTGTTACTGTGTGCCTTGCGCCCATTGAATAGTTGGGAAAGGGTTGGGATAGGGTTGGGATAGCGGTTAAGAGTGAGTGATTGAGTGATTAATTTTGAACTATATTTATTATGCACCCAAAACACCTCTGGGACCCCAAACAACAGCATACTTTGTCAACAGAACACAAGGGTTAAAGAATGCTTCAGCATCCTACACACATTGATCAATTTAAATAATTTATGAAGCTGTTCTGCTGATTCTAGGTAGGCTAAACTCACCACGACGCTAATACAGTACTGCTAACTGTATGTTTTTCTCTCTACCATTGTTCTAACCACTAGAGGGCAGTCATGTGTTAACTTTGGCATACATGTAAACTCACTATGCGGTGAGACCAGGTAAAGCAGTTCAAAAGGATGCAGACAGGGGCACACAAGATTTTTAGACCTTTTATTAAAAGTTTTAATTTATACAATAATTCTGAAAGTTTATTTTTATTATTCTACATGCCATAATGTTATTACTTTATACTACTTATTTATTTGATTAGGACATATCAGCTACATCAGATTATTTTTGCCCCTTTGGCTACTCCGGTACTACACATTGGGGTGGTAAAAACCCTTAATGAAATAGCTCAGAGACTAGATTGTGAGTAGAAAAGAGTTTTAATCTTGTCTGCAGAGAAGGATCACACCGACAGAGTCTCAACAGACGCTCTGTAAATGTGATAACTGACAAAATGTCTGTTTTTATACTGTTGTTGGTGACCTTGTAGGACAGTGGAAGATTCCACAGTTTACATAGGGACTGGCCTAAATCAGCTAGAACTGGGTTTTGGACATTTGGACATGCAATTGATGCACTTATCATGCACACCATGAACCCATCCAGGAACAATCTATTGTAGCAGTATTCTGCCCTAGACATATCTACATTTTCTAAGTAGTAATTGATTATGTATTAATACTTCTTGTGTAAATTAACTATTTTCTCTCATTTTCTCTCATATGATTAAATGTTATAATAAAATATATAGGGCAGTTGTAACCTAGTGGTTAGAGTACTGAACTAGTAAGCTGAAGGTTGCTGGTTCAAACCCCACCACTGCCAGGTTGCCACTGTTGGGCCCTTGAGCAAAGCCCTTAACCCTCAATTGCTTAGACTGTATACTGTAAGTCGCTTTGGATAAAAGCGTCTGCTAAATGCTGAAAATGTAAATGTAAATATCGTTATTGATCTGCACATGCTGGGATGCTGTAATAATCAACCAATTGGGAAGGAAGTAGGGTTGTGGTGGTGGACCAAACAAGTGAGCCCTTGAAACATGACTCAGTGCTGTTTGCATGAGGGAACTCACTCATTTTCTTAACTGCTTATCCAATTAGGGTCGCAAGAGGGTGGGGGGTGGTGGTGCTGGAGCCTATCCCAGCTTTTTTTGGAGCCTGTCCATCGCAGGGCAGACACACCTACACATACACACACCCAGTGGCGTAACTAGGAGCTCATGGGCCCCAGTGCAAAAAAAATCTTTATATCAGTTTTGATTCCATATATATCAGTTTCATTCCATATATATATATATATATATATATATATATATATATATATGTGTGTGTGTGTGTGTGTGTGTTTGCTATATATTTCCTGTTTAGCTTGCCATTATATATATGACTGAAAGGCTCTGGTATTTTTAATGCACAGTTTTAGTTATTTTAATTTTACTTAACGAAAATATTGTAATATAATAATAACGACCTGGGTGCCCAGGACCTTCTTGCTGTGAGGCGACAGTGTTACCCACCGAGCTACCATGCCACCCACATGAGGAAACTTTCAATTTAAAATGATGACAGATTGTGTAATGTTGGATATATTTATTTACTGACTGATAAGACTTTAAATTCCCAAAAAAATGGGGTGGTCTCCAAATGGGGTGGCACGGTGGCTTGGTGAGTGCCAAAGAGCAGCAATCTACGTACAACACACCATGCACCCTGTCTTGTCCAGTCCTGTCTTAAGCAATCATCCAGAATTTTACTTTATTTATCAGTTAGGCTTATCATTTTACTAACCACTTCACTTCCTGGTCAGGGTCTCACTGGGTCAGGCACATGATTAGGAGAAGCCTACACGTTTACTAACACTCAGGGTCAGCTTAGAGCAGCTAACTAACCTTCTGCATGTTGTTGGAAGGGGGGAACTAAAGTACTCAAAATGTAACCTACATAGACAAAGGGAGAACATGTAAAACTCATTAAAGACAGTAACCAGAGGCGAGAAAGGACACCCTACCAGAGCTCAGCACAGAAGTAACGTGTGCAGCTCGTTTGATTCCGCCCACTAAAAGCGGAACCTTCCCTCTCCCGCTGTGTTGCATGTCGGTTAGGTTTTGGAGTGAGTACCACCGAAGGCTGCAAACAAGAAGCTAAGCTACAATGTTTCGCTGACAGGAAGAGG